>NC_086241.1:56235486-56535486 GCF_036321145.2 Pelmatolapia mariae | reverse complement strand
ACAGTTATATCATATTTAACTCCCGGGCTGAATCATTCTGCCCCCCTTTTCCTATTCTAGATTCTAATTTTATTCTCCCATATTGTTTGACTGACGTAAGGGGACTGGAGACAGTACTGGTGTTACATCTGGTAGCATGATTAGTTTTAGTTAAGTGGTTGCTTACATTAGATTTAAGTGGTATGCTTTCTGTGTTTGTCCTTAAGATAACAATAACATAATTACTCACTGATTTTATAAATTTCAATTAAGCGAGAAATGTAGCATTTGTAATTAAAAATCCTTAGAATCGTAGAGTAAATGGAGTACTATTAAAGACACTGTGTTTGTCCTATAGGGAATGTTAGCCCAAAAATCTAATGGATAATTGCTTTGGAGTTAAATGTTATTCAGAAAAACTCAGGGGCTATACAGTGGCCTTCTCACAAACAAAAGCTTTAAGAGTCTTTAAGTGACTCAAATATCTTGACTGCTTCATTTTCTAAAAATTAGCAAGAACTCTGTAAGATGTAGTACAAAATCAACTTATTTGCAGATGACTTGTTACTATATTTAACCTCTGTCAGTACTCATTAGGTACTTATGAAAACTTGTAATGAAGATAAGTTTTGAGTAATTTAATTGTTTACAGTAAATTTAAGTAGGTTTGGTGCTGAACTGTATTTCATAACCATTTTTTATATGTAGCTAATATGTAGCTCAGACACTTGCCTCTGTTGTGATCTGACCAGGAAGTAATCACTATACTTCAAATCAATCAATCAAAATGTCTCTTAAGACATGAAATATGAAGATTTTTCCTGAATTCATTAAAATTAGTTGAATTTTGAAATAAATTAAATGTAACAAATTGTGTATTTTGTGTCAGATTCTTAAACTGCATCCAAATATGCCATTACTGACACTTAGCTTTTTTGTAATGAGAAAGGACCTGTGAAATAGTCGTTGAGAACTTCAAAAAACAAAAATTTTTCAACTTTACTAGCTGACCTATGAAGCATCTGTTAGGATGTTAAAATGCAGTTTCAGGGTGATTAGTTCCGTATGAGTACATTCAAGCTACAAACTCCTACATATGCGGTGTTCCTAGATCACTCAGCAAATCAGCTGCACGTTATTATAGAGTCAGTGTTGTTTTCATTTATGTCCAAGAAATGAAAATTAAGGAGTTTGCTAATATTAGCCGTTATATTTCTGTTGTTTGTGACAGAGACAAAAAAGCTTTTTAATGAAAGAAGCATAAAAGTATGTACTCATTATCACCGGTGCAGATAAATAACTGCTGTGTTGGTCAGGACATTATTCCTGGGTGTATGATAGAGTAGATCAGAGTACAGGCACAGGTCTCTTTACAGCTTTGTGTCACTGACATTTTACGATTGTTCCTCTTCTGATGTGTTTGAATATTTTTGCAATGTTTCTCCCTGAAGTCTTTCTTTTCATTGGTGTCCTTGCCTAAAGAAAGAGATGAGGGGGTTATTGCATCTCTCTTCTATCTAACATTTAAACTTTAAATGGAGTTTGGGGCGGGGGGTGGGCGCAAATGCAGGTGCAGCCACTGCTCCCTGTTGTCGTTTGTTGGCCATTGCAGCATCATGCACATATACATTACGGTAGAGCAGTGAAGGATGCATGTACACGTTGAACACCATATTGAATTCATCTGTTTGTGTTTTCCAGAGCGCAGCGGCAGCGCCAAGCCCAGTGATGGGCAACATGCCACCCAATGATGCCATGCCAGGTGGTCCCATGCCCCCAGGCTTCTTCCAGGTATGACCCCACTCTTGTGTCATCACCAAACCCACTTCTCATTTTACCCCATCTGCCATTCATTCATTTCTGACTTCCCCAAAACAAGTAATCTATATTTAGTCTATTCTTTGACTTCCTTGTCCAGCAATAGAGAATGGTTAACCGATGTTCACTTATTTCTGTAGAGCAATAAACTAGCAATTTCTTATTTTATTGGTAGCACATTTTATAGTAATTGCACTAAACGTTGACATTTCCCAGTTGAGAAATTATTCCGGTTTTTTTTTTTTTAAATTTTCATTCATGTTATTATTCTGACAGTAATTACAGTCTTCTCTGTACAGAAGCTGACTTTTATTTTATGAAAACTTTTTTTAAGTAGCAAATAAAAGCAGCCTTGTTTGCACCTTAATTACCGAGCAATATTTGATTAGCCCAGTTGGCGGTTTATTTACACAAGAAGACAGGAACATTTTCTTAACCTAAAGTTTATCTAAAGAAAAAGGCATGGCTTTGCTGCTAATTGAAAATATCTGTTATATTTATAAACAATAAAAGGAGGGTTTTTCTCAGTTATTAGACTTCTTAAGATACTGATCAGATACTCGTTTTTTTAAGCCTTTAATTTGACTTCCGATATCAGTCAGGTTCTACTAATTAAGACTTTCACAGTAAAATCTATAATGGAGTTTAATCAGATGGCAGCATAGTTGCAGTTTGGGTCTCCAACTCTCCCACTTCTCTTCCCTTTTTTTTTTTTTCCCCCCCCCCCCTCCACATTTTTCCAAATACTGTTTATTCCACTCTAGATATTTACACCCACCAGAGCCTCTGAAGCTCATACTGTTCATTCATCTGTGGCTCTGCGCTCGCTGGGCTGCTGTTCAGCCGATTTGTGATTCAGCCATCCCGTATTCATCCTCTCTCCACTCCTCCATCTCCATCTCGTCTGTCTCTGACCTGTCCCGGGTCTGTGAAGGGAAAGGTTTTAGTGTGGGAGATGGCTGTCTGAAGAGTGACGAGAACGAGACACGCAAACGCGCACACAGTATACAAACACGTGCAAGCATGCGAGCACACATTCACAAACAAAAACACTGTGAGGCAGTGGTGTGATGGACAGCACTGGCATTTGGCAGGAGGCACGATAAGGTGATGGCGAAGAGTAGGAGCGAAAAAGCGAGTGACACATTAAGGGAGAGGGAAGGATGGAGAGGAAGAGGGGTGAGTGGAGGAGTAAGAAGAGAGGGAAATGTGAAAGATCAGTGCCACCAGGATTGTGGCCCACTGTTTGTTTCTGTGGCTACGTCCCACCCTATTGTTTGCTGGCTGAGAGTGAGGGTGGTGGTGCTGATGGTGGTGGGGGGGCTAGTGAGAGTACGACTGTGAATAAGCAAGGGAAAGGGTAGGGGGGAGAGGGGGTGACGAGACATGCATGGAAGTGCTATTTATAACATTGGTGGAGGAGTAAGATTGGACGATGGCTTGTGTGTCTGTGTGTTTGTGTGCACATTGTGTTCAAGCGACCTTACTGTAACAGAAAGCTTTGGTTGTTCACTGCAAATGTGGCTCACGCAGGCAGAGCGTTGTTTGAAATCCTGAGTGCTGTTAAGAACGTCAGACCTGACACCTAAACAATACCTCCTCTGATATTTGACTTTTAAGAAATGTTAAATTCTTGCTTTCACCATATCTTTTTTTTTTCCAGCTAAAGCAGTCACAAATTTAAATGCTCTTAACATACAACACAAGCAGCTATGCAGAAATCTGTCAAGGACATACAAGATCCAAGCAGCAGCTGCTGATGACTTTCATAACCAGTCGATATGTTTTTCTTGTTTTTGAGTTGTTATTTTGTCTACAGTATGTCAGATAAGACATGACAGCTTCAAGATATGACTTAAAATTTACGAGCAAGAGTTCAAAATAAAAACAAACAGTTCAATTTTCCATCATTCTGCAAAAAGACAGCAAATCTTCGCAGCTGAGATGTTTGACATTTTTGTGTTTAAAAATAATTCGCTAATAGATTATCATAGTTGTTGGTTGTTCAAATTTTCTCCTGAGATGCTGACCTCATATTAATTGGGTCAAGTGGTTTATTTTCTTCTTCTTTTTTTATTACAAAGTTTCAAGTTTTTTTTTCTCTCCATGAATTGCATTCATTAAGAGCTTTTTATCAAGGCAGCACTTCTGACAGATCTGCTGCCCCAGACAGATATTGGTCCGTACAATAAAGTCGACCCCATCTAATCTTGTTGTTAATTAGTACACCTATTTCTTACTCAAGCAAGCAGTTGATCTGTTGTCTGTCCAGCAAACACAAGCAGTTGTATGGAATTGATGTGTCTGTCTCTATGCATTTAAAGAAAAAAAAGTGACTTTTGGTAGTCAGTTGTACAAAGCGATTGGTTCAGATTCTATTGGTCAGCTGATTTCTTCATCTCATCTGAAAAATTATAATCTTGAACTGACTGTTTAGCACTTATGAACATTTTTTAAATTTAACCCTTACATTTTAAAGCATTAGAAGTAGTTGGGACGTAAACTGCTAAGCAGGTGCGGCCAGCTTTTTTTTTTTTCCCCCCGCTTGATTAAGTAAGGTCTGGAGTTGAATGTGCATTTGGTAGCTGCTCACTGGGACTTTCAGCATGAGGTCCAAAGAGATTTCGATGCAAGTGAAGAAGGCTGTCATTCAGCTGAAAAAACATAACAAAGATGGTGGAAACTTTAGGAGTGGTCTAATCAACAATATGGTGCATTCTTAAAAAGAAGCAATGCGCTGGAGAGCTTAGCAACATCAAAAGGCCTGTAAGCCCACACCACATCTAACTTCTACTAAAATGATGGGAAGCATATGGAGAAGAAAAGGAAACGCTTACGATCTTAAGCATACCACATCATCCGTCAAACATGGTCGAGGCAATGGTATGGTATGGACATATATGGCTGCCAGTGGAACGAGGTCACTTGTGTTTATTGCTGATGTGATTGCTGATAGCAGTAGCAGGATGAGTTGTGAAGTGTACATGGCTATAGCCCCTGCACCGAGGCAGCCTGCTGCTAAACTGGCCAGATGGCTCTTCACAGTGGGACTCTAAAATGACCCAAAATGTACAACGGAAGTAACACAAGAGCTCCCTAATCAAAGAAATGTAATGTTGCTAAATGGTTGGGTCAGTCACCGGACATCAACCCAACCCAGCATGTTTCTCATTTAGTGACGACAACTGAAGGCAGACTGACCCACAAACAAGCAGCGACTTAATGAGGCTGCAGTAAAAGGCTGGCAAAGCATTTCATGGGAGGAAACCTAACCTTTGGTCATGTCAATGCATTTGAGACTTTAGGCAGTCACTGACTGCAAGAGTTTGGCGTATCAGGTATTTAAATTCATGCTGTTTGGTATGATTTTTGAGAGTTTGTGTAGTTACTTTTGAGCCGATAATACTGTGTTTTTTAAACAATTGCAATAATTTATTTCGACTGTAGTATTTTTGCTGAACTCCCTAGGATTATGCCAAAAGTCCACACTGAATTGCTTTGTTTTAGATCCATTATTGGGGGTGTGCAGAGGTAAATTCACAAAAAATGTTGTCACTGTCCAAATACTTATGGCCCTGACTGGAAACTACCAGACTCACTGAGGTAATCGGTGTGCTGTCTTTGTGTGTGTCCGGATGCCTAGGAGGGATACATGGAAAATTCCATTTACCATTAAATCAGCCAGCTTTTGTTTTCTTCGGACAACTGGAAAAGGAAAAAAACCAAAGCACTGAAGGCACTAACAGTGATGGAGCAGAAACAAGACTGTTGCATAATGACTTATTTATTAGAGGCCGTTAACCTCGTGTCTCTGGGTGAGAAGTGGGCAATAACGATGCAGTGTTTTAGAGGAGCAGAGGGGTCCTTCACAGGATCACGCTTTTTACTTTGAAGTAGGCTGACGATAAGCAGGGAAAAACTTCCAACCTGTTCTTGTTTTTGCCAGTATCATCTTTCTGGTTTGAAGTTACCTCTTGTGCCTGTCCTGCTGCTGCCTGTCCTGTTGCAGTGAGCCTTGGGCAATACTGCCCCCATGTGGATTTAGGGAATACATTTAATCCTCCAACAAGAAGGACCAAAGTATCAGAGAGATGGTTATGCTTTAAGATTTCTGTCAGCTTGTT
Organism: Pelmatolapia mariae; assembly: GCF_036321145.2. Taxonomy (NCBI): domain Eukaryota; kingdom Metazoa; phylum Chordata; class Actinopteri; order Cichliformes; family Cichlidae; genus Pelmatolapia; species Pelmatolapia mariae. Next base: position 56,529,565 of record NC_086241.1, on the reverse strand, counting down.
TGAACTCAAACTCACATTGAAACTATTCCTATATGACTTTTCATTTTATGGGTTTTTAAGGACTCTTAACTCCACGTTAAGACGCAGCTTTTCCCACGTTTCTGCTTCCTTCTACCTCAAATTAAAGACTCCCCACTGACCCCCCCCTTCCCAACCCTCCCCATCGTCTTCCTCTCATAACTTTGATTGGGTAATTCCTCCAGGTGTAAACCCCACATTTTGCCCCTCCCCTTTCTGATATCGCTCTTCTTTCTTAAAGGGACCACCCGGCTCTCAGCAGTCCCCCCATGCACAGCCCCCCCCACACAACCCCAGCAACCCCATGATGGGACCCCATGGCCAGGTAAGAAGCAAATGCTTTCTCTCAAACACCCCTCTTTTTTTCCATTCCCTCTAAATCTCCCCTCTACCCCTCACCCACACACTACCTCTTTCTTCCCATTCACTGCTCACACACCTTCTTCTTCTTCTCCCACCCTTGAGCCCTGTGAGCTCCAGTTTTGTTCAGGGTAACTCCCCGTAGATGTCAGCCCCCTTTTTATGAAAGCTGAACTTCCAGAGGCAGCAATGCAAGCTCCTCTTCAAGGCCCAGAATCAGCTGTCCCCGTGTGGGATGAATAATTCACTCCTTGCCCCTCCCCTGGAGCAGCTTGTGGGGGGTTGCACACTTATCTTCTCCGTCACTCTTAGCACACACACATGCACATACCTCTCCCCTCCCCCCTGCTTACTTGTTTTAACACCTTATAAATAAAACAGGGGACAGTCATTATAAACACGTCACATATACGTACAAAACACATGGGTATACTGATGCACATAGAACAACTAGAGGCTTGGGTTGCTACAGCCTGCCAGTTGACAAACACGTATCCAGTCTTTAAAAACTTCAATCCTCAGTCATTCAGCAGTTATCCAGAACAGTAGCTACAGATGCCACTCTGGAGGTAAAGCTAGCCTTTACCCATTAACTGCGGCAGCTCAGCTCTTCATTCTTGTGGTTTCTGGTTTCCGTCTTATGTGCGAGAGAGTGTGGACACGCTTCCGCTAAGGTTTTGAACGGTGTTGTTGGCCTGAGGTGTCTCTAACTACGCCAGGCAGACCACAGGCCGAATCAGCTTACACCACAGTGAGAGCACGCGGGCTGTGCAGGGAGCTGTGTGAGCGCTGCCGTTAAGCACACACAAATGTGCATGTTGTTAGTATAAGCGGGAAATTTGAAATATCAGAAAATAAGCTCTTATGCCAGTGTATTTTGTTGGTTTCCAAGTTATTATGTTGATGAATCTGCACTTTTTTTCACTGTCATCTCTCATTCTCCAACACCACTGCGTTCATCTGTGTCCTCACCATCATCCCTGTTTGAGTGCGTTTGAATTTATCAATAATAGAAACTGTGTTTTCTCTGTGTCCTCCTTTGCCCTATAATTCCCACCCTCCTTTCCCTCTTTTTTCTTTCTTCCCCTGTTTCTTACTGCAGCCTTTCATGTCACCGCGGTATCCAGGTGGACCGCGCCCCTCACTCCGAATGCCAAATCAGGTACTGAGCAGCATTTTGAATTGTGTTTATCTATTCTTTAACACCACTGAGAATCTGTGATGCCAACATATGCCAGTGTGTTGATCAGTTTGCTCTTTTCTCAGCCTCCTGGTGGTATCCCAGGATCTCAGCCTCTCCTGCCAAACAGTTTGGACCCAACGAGACCGCAAGGTAAGGCCGGTCGTGGTTACAGGTCAGAGCAGATGATGAAGATGATAGGCCTGTAACTGAAGTTTTAGTTTGGATTTACTTGAATCGACTTTAAAAGTGGTGATATTTCAAAATACCTTAAAAGATTTGGTCTGTAATCAAGAAGTTAAAAAAACAAACAAAACTCTGCATTGTCTTCATACTAGGGCTTTGGGGGATTTTGTATAAATTCAGAATATGTGGTGTGTCTGGCTCAGGAAGGGGTCTGTGCTGATTTTAACTGCAGATTATAGCTTCAGAGGCCTGAGTGTTGCTACCAAAGGCCTTAGAATGAACCATTGTCTGTGGCATTTCTTAATTCCTGTGTTGCTTTCAGTGTGTGACTCTGGGGGTCTTTTCTTGCAGGTCATCCTAACATGGGTGGACCAATGAGAATGAACCCTCCCAGAGGAATGGCCATGGGCCCACAGGTATGACAAATCGGCTGCGCAGAGGGCACGAAACTCTGATGGGAGTTAGTTTCTACATCTAGTAATTGTAATAGTGAATGAGACAGCTGTGCACTTAGGCTTGCTTTTAATGGTTATATAACTGTATGGAAGCGCCTCTTACAGGGTGAAATGTAACTTTTCTTGAATTCGTTGCTATAATTGTCATTACTCACCCACTTATAGTAAAGACTTGTCTTTTCTTATCTGCCTTTGACAGTCCAGTCATGTTTTGTGTATGATGTGTGAATATAAAACAAAACACTGAATCCTGTGCACTCAACAAAATCAAATCTTTTTAGAGTTCTTGTAACTTTGCTTCGAAGCTCTAACTGTGTGTTGTTGTTTTTTTTTTTTAAACAACTTGTCTCTTAGAATTATGGAGGTATGAGGCCTCCTCCCAACTCAATGGGTGGTCCAATGCCAGGAATGAACATGTAAGTCCCATTTGCTTCATCTTCAACACACTGCTGTTCATTCGCAAGTAGTTTTAGTAGCAAGCAGAATCCAAAAAAAGGACATCAGTAGTTAAATGTTCTTCATTAATTCCGAGGAGCTGTTGGAAAAAGGTGTCCAGAGTTTATCCTTGGATCTAGTAAACTTAAATAACTCTCATATTTCCTTTATATTCCCAGTTCCCTTTATTGTTGGTTTGCTTTCTAAACTTTTCTTTTTTTTCCCTCAGGGGTCCCGGAGGAAGAGGGCCTTGGCCAGGTCCTAATGCTAACTCTGTGAGTTTGAAGCCCTCTGCACATACACAATAGGTGGCAGGCAGACTTATAGCAACAAGAATAGCAATAACTTGGCAATATTCAAACTCAATGCATTGTATAATAACTTGATAATGAACTCGTCTAGTTTTCCTAAACAGATTTAAAGTGTTTAACATGTTTAAACAATGTTGGAGATCATTTTGAACACTGCTAATGTGTTGCATCAGTCAGTGCCGGCAAGTTTGTCCCCTAAAACCAGGTTCATCAAGTACATTTGGAGATGACTAAAGTTTAAGCAACACCAATTAAACCTCTGAGAAGAATGTGCTTTCTCATTGTTGTTCTGTGATGCTAAACCAAAGTCATGCATCTCCTTTGTTAAATACCCAAAGATAATAAACGGGTAGCTCTTGCACAAAAATCGAGGAAATTTTTGACAAAGCATTTTCACCAGCTGAAGAAAATCTCCCTGACAGACTCACCGTTTACTGCAGGATTGTTGCATTGGTTTTAATTTTCTTGTCTAGATGAACATCTCTATCTTTCAACCTTCAGATCTGACTCTTTATTTCTTCCTCCCCCTTGCAGATAGCCTACTCCTCCTCATCTCCAGGAAACTATGTGGTGAGTTGTTATATAAAAGCATGTCCGCTGACTAGGATGCAGTGTAGGCTTTTTTTTTGTATTAAAGAATGCTTCATTTATGCTTCGATGAGTATAATTTTACAGTTTTCTTTTTTCCTTCCTCAGGGTCCTCCAGGCGGAGGAGGTCCACCTGGAACTCCCATCATGCCAAGCCCAGGTGGTGCGTCACCTAACTATGTCCCCAGCACTAACGCTTGTGCATTAGAAATAGAAGTGTCTCCCATTTTCCCCTCCACTTAAAAAAGAAAAAGAAAAAAAAAGTGTGTCCACTCACCGAGTGCTGTCAGTCTGAGTGCTCTCATTATTTCATGTCTACTTTCCTGTTTTCATATTTGATTCAGAGGTTTTATATCAACCTCCTGATATCCCAAAACTGAACGTTTTGTTCTCTTTTTTCTTAGATTCAACTAATTCCAGTGAAAACATCTATACGATGATGAATCCAATTGGACCTGGAGGCAACAGACCCAATGTGAGTCTCCCATAACTTTTCTTTTTTAACAGTAATACTATACTGTTCTCTTAGAAGTTTAACTTTGCAGCCTCGCTTAATTTTTCAGATATTGCACATTGATTCTTGGCTAAAATAATGGATGCTATTGTAATGATTAAAATTACACAGTCTTGCCTTCAAAATATAATCCAGTTCTAATAGGGCTTATAACCACATCACTGGGCACCAGTACAATCCAGCATTAGAGAAACCAAATGCTGCCACAGTGAGCTCAATAAGAATTGACTGGGAATGAAGTAGGGAGAATAAATTAAACAATCTCAACTTCACCTCGGGCTGAAAACATCACAATTATATCAGAGAGGTCAAGGATGGAGAATCGTGTTAGCGGTTACTCATTAGATTTGTTCCACACCTTTTCACCAGTTCCCTATGGGACCTGGGCCTGATGGGCCAATGGGAGCTATGGGAGCCATGGAGCCACACCACATGAATGGATCACTAGGTGGGTTTGAACACTTATGGTTTGGTATGTATACAAACAGAAACTGCTTACAAAACAATTGACCTGTTTATCTCCTTTTACTTCCTCAGGGTCTGGGGATATGGATGGGTTGCCAAAGGTATGTCGACATCAGATTTTCTATAAACACTTCTTATTTGGGTATCTTTGTGAACTAAAGCACTTTTTTAGAATCTCTGCCTTCTGCACTTCAACTGTGTTGCCAATAAGAAACAATTTTTCAGTTTAACGTTGATTTTTACCCTCCGTTTCTGCCTCTAGAGTTCTCCCAATAACATGGGGGGCATGAACAACCCTCCAGGGACGCCGAGAGATGACGGCGAAATGGGCGGCAACTTTTTGAACCCATTCCAAAGCGAAAGTGTGAGTAGAGCGAATGAATGACATCTCATGACCCCTTAACAGTTCTCCTTGACATCTTGACATGAACTAGTGGAAGAATGCAAGCAGAGGGTGCACCTGGTTTTTTAGAATTAATCTCAGACTGTTGAAAATGTTTTGGTAATATTTATGAAATTTGGTCCCACTTCAGTTTATTAATTTACTTTAGCTGAATTGGTTAGTCTAAACACATCTTAGTATTGGAGCAGTAAGGTGGCAGTGTTGCTTTTCAATGGACGCCATTAAAGAGTCTTGTGACACATGCAAGTGTTAAAAAGCACTTTAAAGTAAAAGTTCTTTACTCGTCCAGATTCATGACTAGCTCATGGCAAACCTGCCCAAACCAGTGACCGTCAGACCACAACTAAATAGACACATACGGACGAGAAGAGGGTATCACTAACATGGGAGAAGCATGACATAGTAGGAATTAACAATCAGTCACAGACAAAAATAACAGCAGTTCACGCCAAAACTAATCTTAATACCATGACTCTCCTCACACGCAAAGGAGGCCTGTGGCCACACAACAGAGCCTGAAAAGACCCAGCTCAATTTCTAGGTCAGGTTTTGGTAACAAGGAAGCAAGCAGACCTTTTGAAATAAGTAGTTTTAGGCTTGTTTTTAAGTGCAGCTTTATTTCTTATTTAGTCTTTATACTTTTAAAGAGCTTCTTTTATGCTCCATATTTTCTTCTTAGACTTGAGTAGAGTAGCTTTGCATGTTTCACAAATCAGAATAATCCCAGTTTGTCTAAAACTGGGCTTTGTGCTTCATTTCACCCGCTGTCTGATACATGCTGTTTTAGCTCACTTCCCTCACACTTTAAGCCACCTTTCTTCTGATTGGCTGCCCCTCGCAAACAGTAGGTTTGTGTGTTCACAGCCCAAGCTGTTCAGTTATGATGACTATATCTAACTAATCATAGAGAGGCAAGAATTTAAAAAAATGTCTAAAAGTGAGTATTTAGAGCTTGGACTTGGACTGAACTCTTTTTTTTTTTTTTTTTTAGGAAAAAGTTGTTCTTCCTCTTTAGGTTTAATTATATATTATGATATACTTTGTAATTTGGGACACAGCCTGATAAACCTGAAAAGCAAAAACCTGCTACACTGAATACGACTTTCAATGTCCAAAAAAAGGGGGAAAAAGATGTGTAGAATAGTTTAAAAAAAATATATATATATATAGTGGATTAATAACTTGTGTTCTGCTTGCATTGTAGCCGCTTACTAATCACTTAAAAGCTCATACAATTCCCTCTGTATCAGTGATGTGATTGCAGTTGATTGACATAAATGTTTGCTGCACTTGAGTATATGATAAATACCTGGATTTATTTAATTTTAAAAATTTTCTAAATGACTAGAAGTGGCAGTATCTGTAAGCCTTGTGTTTGGCACAGAGCAGGTGGAGGGGGGTACTGCTCCTTGTATTGCATAAACAACTGTAATGCTCTCTTACCTTTGGCCTGAAGAGCCACGGGGTGCACAGACTAGAACTCGAGCCAAGCCTTAATCAGTCGATTCAGCTAATCAGTAGCGGGGCTGGGTATCATCTGAGTTAAACAGCTGCTGGATAAATGATCATTAAAACTGCTAAATATCTGTTTGAAAGCTAGGATTCATTTCAGTCCATACAAACCATATATGTACCATTCCCAGCCCTTATTAGACATACAGCAGAAAGTTCTGATTGCCTGAGTCTGCTGAGTTAAAGCTTGGCTTCAACCATAGTCTGAGCTTCCTCTAGCTTTGCAGGGTGGGGTTTGAGCGCCCTCTGGTGTTTAAATGTTGTCAGTGACATATCCACTCATCTGTGCCCTCCTCCCCCTTCCCTCTCTCTCTTTTCAGTATTCACCCAACATGACGATGAGTGTGTGATTTTATTTTCCTTTTTTTGTATTTTCATTTATTTCTTTCCCCCTCTTTATTTTTTGTAACCCTACACCTGATTTTTTTTTTTTCTTCAACTGAATCCTTACTTCACCTTGGACTGGATCACTTCCCTTCCTCCGCCCACGCACACCCTCTGTCCCCTCCTCAAACGGGGACCCACTACTACCCAACCCACCACCCCGTTTTTGTTTTTTAATTTCCCCTCTTCTCACTCGGGAACTCTACGGCCACAGCCTTCTGGGACAGCCCTTGAGCATGCTGGGACTCTAATTAAGACGGGCCCTCCCGGAGCATGTAAGCTGGCTGCGGGTGTGAATAGGAAGCAGTCACAGAGCAACAGGAAGAGCCTCCTCTCTGACTCCGGCCCCAGCCTCCCTGGCTTCCTGTCAGGGTCTAGACAATGAGCGAGGGAAGGAGGACAAATGGAGAGAAAGGGGGAGAAAGGAGACTTGAAACACAGCCCTCCCCCTAATGACACAGTGTCAGGTCTCTCAGCAGCTGCCTGGAAGCGTCTCAACCACGACTTTGGATTTTTTGTTTTGTGTTTTTTAATCATCGTCTTTTGATTTGTTGCTGTTCCTGATGGGGTTATCGGTGGGTCGGGAAAAAACGACCTTCGTGCCCCCCACATTGTTCTCCTTGTGTGTACATTTGTAACAGAGGTGTTGTGATGATCAGTGAACAGGATTTTCCTTTTTTGTGTATGTATTGTATCATTGCTATTTTTATTATTGTTATTAATGATTATTGGTATGATCATTTAAAGATTAGGTTCTAATTTTCTGTTGTTTGTAAGGGCACATTTATTATGATGAAGACAGTATACGTGCACACAAATCGGTAATTATTTGCTGTGTAACATGAGGCTCCGTGTGAGCACACTGCCCCCTGCAGGTAAGATTTTATTCCTCACGGTACTAATTGGTTCTTTGTTTTCGTTTTTGTTTTGTTTTGTTTTTTGGGAGGTTGGCAACTTCCTTTTATAAGATCTAAAATTTTAACTTGTTGCTCAGTAACTCACACCAGAAGAAGAGTCTCCTAGGTTCCCTGCAGTAAAATGCACAGCTCTATTTATTTATGTACTTTTAATTTGTCTTATGAATCATTGTTCCTTTTTTTTTTTTAAGTGTTATCCCTGTTTTTTTTATTATTATTATTTCTTTCTCAACTGCAGAACTAGTAGCAACTGTGTAAATATGCAGATCCACTCAGCAGCATCTCCTTATCTCCATCATTAGACCCCCCTCCATCCATCCCGAAAGGTGCTGACGTTATCACGAGTCCACAGTTTGACCACACTCACACCGCTTCCACTAATGCTTCCCACTGTTCACTCTGTCGTGTACATACGTAACATGTTAGTCTGTCTGCTGACCTGTAGTGAACACTTGGATCGTTTTCATTTGCCGATGAGGTCCCCCACACACTGTGATGTCCGTCTGCACTTTGCGGGCGCTTGCTTTCACACACCGCTCATTTTAGCTTGCAGGTGTTTTCGTTCGAATATGTGCTGTCCTTCCTCTTTTTTACGGTTGCTTGTGGTGAAATGGCTTCTGGCCATCTGCTGATCGGATCAACGGTGTTTTTTCTTTATTTTGGAGAACGGCAGGTTAGGAAGCAGCAATGGCATTGCTCTGTTGACTGTAGCGAGTGGCCTCCCTTCCATTTGCTTCCCTATTCTCACCTCTCTAATAGGCCAGCATTGACACACAGACACTCAGTCACACACCACACCCCTCTCTGATAATTTTTTTTTTTTTTTGGTACAACTCTCCATGTTTTCATTTTAATTTTTTTTTTTTGTAAATACTGTAAAATGCATTTTGATATCATTGACATGTTTTGATATTTCAAATCACGACTTTAACAGTTGATCAGAAACGAGCTGATTTGGGCAACTGTGTATTTGTTCAGAGAAGGCGTGTCTTTTACTCAGAAATAATATGAATGACGAGAGAAACAGAAACTGGAGCTGCTAAAGACTATTATGCTATTTCACCTCATCACAGACGAACGTGGGGCTTTTACTGTGCATCGGCGCTGTTGTGTCAAGGGGTCCAGCGGGACAAGGGAGGAAAAACCTTTTGTAGTCGAGCTAATTCACTGTCACACACATGTACCTGAAAAACTCAGCTTCAGATGAGATATAAGTCTTCTTCCTCTGCCTCTTTTATTGGAAATTTATTGGCGGGGGGGGGGGAACAACCTACCTCTGTTTTTGCAAATTCACGGTCAAAAACAGAGGTAAAGAGGACATTTTTATAATTAAACTTGTAGTCTCTTGACACAACTGAATCGCAAAAGAGGGGTACAAAGGACACTGGCTCTCAATCCAAAGCACCAGAGACCAGAGTTCATGCTTTACTATGAAGGAATTTTTTAATCTATTTAAAAATGAGGCAAGAGAAATGTTTGGGAAAGTAAAAATGGGAAAAACAATAACACGTGGGACAGATTTGTTGCTAAGAAGCGGTGGAGGTGGTGCAGGAAGAGGCGTTTTCCTCCCCTGTACTTTGAAATGCTGTTGTATAAAATGCAGTCTGACTTCTTTCTGTCCTGTAAGTAAAGCCGTCACAACGTTGATCATTTCTGTATTTCTATTGTGCTGATGTATAATACTGTAACATTCAGGGGTGGGGAGGGTTAAGAGGACTTTTGGGGGAGGGGGTGGGGAGTAAAGATTTTTTTTGTTTGTTTGTTTTTTGTTTTTTTTTCCTGTTCAGTTCCTCATTTTTCCTCTTGATGACAAAGCAGTATTGAATATGAGGCAGTCTGTCCTTGGGGAGTTGCTTTGTATCTCATGTTAGGGTAGTTTCAGATCCTAAATGTCTTGTGTAGTAAAATAAGAGGTTCCTTCGTATGTTTCTTTATATTGTAAAGTTTCTTTAGACGAAAAAAAATGTTGCTTATTGGAAAAAAGGTGGGAATCTGCATTGATAATGTATTTTTTTTGTTTGTTTTGTTTTAATTTTCATCAAGTTGTCAGTCGTTTTTTGCCTGTGTCCCCCTTGTTGTAGATACATATTAAAAATAAATAAAATGACTTCACTCCTTTTGCCATGAATATCAATTTTTGCCTCCAACATAAATGTAAAAGTTGATGAACAGGAGTCAGTTTTCAAAAGGTTTGTATGAGTTTTTTCTTTCTAAATATTTGTTTCATACAGTTTATTTCTCCATTGTGTTCAATATAGAATCAACAAGAGGGCTGCAGCCAGGGATTAATTTATAATTAATTATTTACACAGTTTTGCAGAAATTAAAAGCAGAAACCTTAAGTTACTTAATTCTAAGAACAATCCACTTTCCCATAGTTAGTGTGTTTGAGTTATTTGTTGATTGACTATTCAATTTTTTATCATATCAGCCTTCTTTTTCATTGCATTTCTTTATGTTCTGCTGGTTCACGTTGTACTTCTGTGACAAAACACTTATTTTAACCTAGATATTTGTGAATGGTTTCCACAGCTAGCTTTGAGTTGATTGCTTGCTCATGTTGAATGAGAATTTAAGCAAGTATCCTCTAAAGTTAAATTAGTTAATAAACTGAGTAAGTCTGAGTATACAGTAAGCTCTGTAAGTTTTTGGGCAGCAGTACAATTTTTTTTCCTAACTTGCCTCTGAACACCACCACAGTGTTAAATCAAACAATCAAAATGTGACTCAATTGCTGTTTTTTGGCTTTGAGTCATGGGGTATAACAAAAGTGTTTCATTAATTGTTTAGGGATTTTTCAGAGGCTGTATCTGTTTCTAATTCAAAGTTTTGAGGGGAGGTGAAGCCTGTCCCAGCTGTCATACACCCTGGACAGTTTGTTAAAGGCCTAACACAGAGACCAACAGCCATTCATGCTAACAATCACACCTACAACATACATTTAGAGTCACCACTAGACCTAACATGCATATCTGGATTGTGGGGTGGAAGCTGGAGTATCTGAAGAAAATTAAAGGACTTAAAACATGTCTTATTGGGTTACGATCAGGTAACTGACTTGGCGATTGAAGAATATCCCATTTTCTTTCATTATCCAAGTGTTGTAGCCCTGCACACTTCAGAATTTATCCTGTGACTTCTATTGAAAGTCACACCATCAATAAAAACTTCTTGTTCCACTGGCAGACATATGTGTCTATACCATTGCCTCGACAATGTTTGATGGATGATGTGCGGTGCTTAAGATAGATCGTAAGTGTTTCCTTTTCTTATCATCATGCAGTATGCTTCAAATCCTCTGCTGTTCTGTTCCTTCTCCAAACTTTTCTCTTCCCATTATTACAGTAGAGCCTAAAACTAGTCCAAGTACTGACAGACCTAACTTGTAAAAATGACGGTGGGACCATTATCCTTCAAATATAATATGGTCTCACATGTCTAAATAGTTCATCCGTGTTGCTCCTTTTAGCTGTTCAAGCTGCACCGAGTGACGACGCAGTGACTTCCTGTTTCTCTCGTTGTAGCAGGAGGCAGAAGGAGGAACCAGCGAGGTGACGGAGGAAGCTGAGGGCAGTGGAGGGAGTAGAGCTGGCCTCACTGATGCTCTAGAGGGAGGAGAGGAGCTGGGTGGGTGAGGCAGAAACACCGTGGATCTGCTTTTGGCTGGTGAAACCTGGGTTGGAACCTGGAGGTGAGATGTGGATTGGCTTACCAAAGGAGGGAGGTGAAGCAGAGGAGGGTTGACTGTGACAGAGGGGAGGGTATTCCCGCAGAACTGGGAGTGAGGGGGCAGGCAGGTGGGGAGCTTTTTGTCTGAGAGTGACCCTGCAGGAGTGACACATCGTCTGAGGACCACGCTGCCGGGTATTGCATAAGTAGAGCTCATCTCAGTGAGCGAGACGACTGAATGAGAAGCCTTCAAAGAGAAATCCTCATGGCTGCGGCTGTAATTCTCTCCTCCATATCCGTTATCTCTCCTTTGAACCTTGCCTCTTCTCCTCTCTTCCACTCTGGACTCATCAAAATGGAACTCCTTTTCTTCTTCCTCCTTTTCCTCACCCTTACTCCTTCCTCTCTCCCCTCTCAAATCCTCTCTGTCTCTCTCCTCCTGTGGGCTCCTCTCCCTCATGCCCTCCTCATAAGCTCTGTTCAGACAGGCCAGGTTGTGAATCGCTAGCCAGGGTTCAGATGATATTCTCTGTCTGAGAGGGGGAGAGCTGCACAGGCTCAGTGGTTCACAGGAGGGACGTCTGCTGCTAATGCTGCTGCTACTTCCTCGTTGGCCTGGTGGAAGAAAAGAAGTCAGTTTTAGGGGTTAAAATCATAGATGTAGAAGCTGTTGAGAAGAGGCATCCTTTCTCTGTTGCTGTAATGTTTCTTCATATTTGTCATAAAGCTATGTCCCTGTTGGATACATACAAGGCTTTTAATCTACCAATATAGTGTCTTAAAAAAGGTGAACAGCTATGATAAAAGTCACTGATAATGTCTTGTTTAGAAGATATAAGCTGCAGCAGTGGTCACATTGTGAGATGATATCTCTGTCCCTGTGATTTACATCTGCCCACTTTGAACACCTCTTACAGTGCCACGCAGGAAGCCATGGCAATCCATCCTATTTCAGTCCAGAATAAAGCGAGGCAAAGCTACACATTCGTATAAATATGTTGTGCATAGGGTGTGATATAAATTCTAAAAATATTCAGCCAGGTTTTCCCCAGTTCATCACTTACCCTCACATGACACATCTTTCCCATAACAACCATCTGTCTTTATTCACTCTGCTTCTATGGTACAAATCGAGTTCATAGTCGGGACCTGTAGCTTCCTTCATTACAAGCTTCACTCACCCTGGCAACACATGTTCATTTTCTCTCCTCGGGAATGAGCGTGCAGCTAATGATTTCAACCACAAGGCATTTATTCTCATCTGTCTAGACTTGTTTTTGTTCAGTGCTGATCTGCTATTATCCAGGAGAGGCAAGTGTCTGCATATAGAGATTGCAGTATTGATCTCCTGTTTTAAGGTGGTATAGCCAGACAACTCTGATAATATTATTCAGAGCCGGTTAGGGAATCCGTTATGCTGTGGGGGAGTGTTTTGTTGACATGGATCGGGTCCGCTAATCCTTTAAAGAGAAGCGTCTCTGAAAATCAGAACTCATCCTGTGATGAAATGTTTCTGTTCAGATGGAAAATGCTGTGAGGGCTGCAGTAGCAGTTCTGACTGGTTTGGTGTGGTCAGAAATGCAGCTTTGTTGGAACTTTAACTAAAACCAACAGTGGTGTCAGTGTCTTGAAATACAGCTGTGGTCAGAAGTTTACATGGAGTCATCATGGGCATGACTGTCAAGATCATTTTTGGCTTTTAATGATTTCCTTTGAATTCTGCTTTTTCCAGGGTGGAATGATTATACAGCAGACATCTTTATTGACTTTAAAAAACAAGAATTGGATGCATAAGTTTTTTTCAAGTATACAAGGAACTCACTGAAGATCTAAGAAATAGAACTGAAGATTCAAACAAACTGGTAATGTCTCTCTGAGCCATTTCTAAACAATTGCATATTCCAATATCATCAGTTCAAACGGTTGTATGTAAGTACAAGTTATTCAGATGTGTGTGAATAACTTGGGGATTAGAGAAAGTCCAAAATAAATTCAAATGTATGCACCCAGTTCTTTTTATTTACCGTAAGACATTGAAGGTGTACAGCCATTTCAGTGTACAGCCTGCTGGTGTGGGATACACCATAATTCAATTAAACCAAGGCATTTTCCTTTAAACAAAGCTCATTACTCACTTGTTGCTCTGAAGTTGAAGATGTTTTCGCCCTCGGGTGAGTTTGGCGAGCCTGTCTTCAGGACGATGTCAGATGGGGACATGCAGGACACTGGTGAGGTGTTTGGGGATGGTAGAACATTCAGATAGCGTCTGGTCACAGGGCCTCCATGCACACCCACCTCTGTGGCAATGATGATGATGTCACGACCTCTGGCCTGACATGCATCCATCAATACCTGAAGTACAAGAATGCTGGTAAAGTAACTTTACAGGTCTTGTGGAGGTTTTGAAATCTCCTTCTTTTGGAGTTCTATTACATCCTGGTAGTTTTAATGATAATCATTTAAAATGAACCAAATGATATCAATTAATTGAAATGAACTCCATCTTAGGATGGTATAGGGTTAAAACCCTAACTTATAAACAATGCAAAACCCCATAATAACCTCTTCAATCCTTTAAATGTATTGATTCACACTTTATTTCATTTTTTTCTTTGTTCCTTACTAACCTTCAGAGTAGGCTGATGCTGCGCGTTGATGGCGTAGACCAAAGCTGAGGCTCCAGAGTAATCCTCCATGCTTGGGTCGGCTCCTGCAGCAAGTAGTGTGGCTGCGACCTGAGCTCCCGCACGCTCCATACAGGCGTACATCAGCGCAGTACGCCCCGCCCGGTCTTGTGCATTAGGATCTGCCTGATCGGTGCAAAATATCCAATTGAGTGATTAATTCAGTGATAAATGATTATCCCAGAAGGGAAATGGTCCGGTGTTAGGAGTCACTCGGAAAGCTCAAGTGTATATTTTATAGAAACCAAATTTAGCAGAACTCTGTGCAATTTGGCTAATGCTCTCTTAATTAGAACTGATCTGGCACTGTTGCTTTTGTGTTGTGGCTCTCAACTGTGACTCACAGTGTGTTATATTCTGTTCTCTGGTGCCAGCATGTTCAGGAACACCCTTTTAGTTGGATGGGGTACACAAGCAGAGCTGGATAGATCACAAGCCTGTTTACTATGCATTAAAAGTTCTCCTCTCTTAGAGCAAGTACAGTTTTTTATGCATTAAAAATACACCTAAGTCAATAAACTGCTGAACTTGTATGCACATGTTTACATTCAAGTGTCTGTATTTAATGGTGACTATTTGTCACTGCGGACTGACCTTGTTCTGGAGGAGGTATGTGAGGAGCTTAATTGTCTCAGGCCCAGCAGGCTCCCCTCTCAGGGCCTTGCAGGCAGCCAGCAGAGCTGTCTCTCCTTTAGGGTTGCGCCCATTTACCTCTGCTCCACCGTCTACCAGCAGACGGACCAGACGGAGCTTCCCAGAGGATGCTGCACTGATGAGCGGGCTACAGTCTGACAGAGGGTCCAACATCACTGCTGTAGGGCATTCAGTCATTTATCATTCTGATACTAATAATATCATATCATATATATAGATGCAGAAATGCCTCAATCCTGTAATCAGAGCACTAATTGGATTACTATGACAAATGAAAACTTTGCACATGCACTATATTGCCAAAAGTATTCACTCATACATCCAAATAATTGAATTCAGGTGTTCCAATAACGTCCATGGCCACAGGTGTTTAAAATTAAGTCCCCAACTTTCTGCAGAGTCAATCACTACAGACCTGCAAACTTCATATGTTCACCTGATTAGTTGAAGAAGCGTGCATAGAGAATGTCCTGGAATGGGTTTCCATGGCCAAGCAGCCAGATGGAGTGGTGTGAAGCACGCCACTGCTGGACTCTAAAGCAGTGGAGAACTATTCCAGTGAGAGGAACTCTTCATGCTCCCAGATTTGTGGGAATTTTTTAGTGATGACCCCTTCCTGTTCCAACATGACTGCGCACCAGTGCACTAACCAAGGTACATAAAGACATGGATGAGCGAGTTTGGTGTGGAAGAACTAGACTGGCCTGCGCAGAGTCCTGACTTCAACCAGACAGAACACATTTGAGATAAATTAGAGAAGAGACTGTGAGCCAGGCCTTCTCATCCAACATTAGTGTCTGACCTCACAAATGTGCTTCTGCAAGAATTATCAAAAATTCCCATCAACACTCCTAAACCTTGTGGAAAGCCTACCCAGAAGAGTTGAAGCTACTTTAGCTACAAAGTGGGCTGACATCATATTAAATCCTTGGATAAGAATGGGTTGTCATATGTGCATGAAGGCAGATGAGTGAATGCTTTTGGCTATTTAGTGTCTGTGTCAGCAGTCGTCCTCTCATGCACCTGTCGCTCATTCAGATGTGCAGAAATTCTACATCAGAGTTGTGCATGCAACAGAGATACTTATAAAAAGTAAATTTAAAGAAGACTGGGGAAAGATTTTAGGTTTTCTTCCTTATGTCATTTTAAAATTTTCTTCTAATGTCAGTGAAAATGTTAATGGATGAACAGAGTATCCACAGAGTACCTACATTCACCATCATTCTTACCTTAATTTTTCTGTTCAGTCTGTCTTCTTCAACAAAACACAAAGACAGCAGTCATCTTCAAGTTATCCAGATACGATGCAAAGAAAAAAACTACTACCCTGCTCCGAATTTTATCCTGATTCTTTACTAGCTTGGTTTTCTGCATGAAGCGTCCTCGTGTCGCTGGCCTGCAGCAATCAGCCGAACATGAAGTGATAGGATACTAACTTTCATGTACTCCCTCGGTCTCTGTCTCCCTCCGTCCTGATCTGTCCTCTCCTTACCTGCTGGGTCAAAGGGAGGTTCAGCCCACGGCTACTGTTCAAAGTCATAAATGGTTTTAAGCCCAAAATGTCACCTGTTGCAAACACTACACTTCAAAAGAGCCAGAGGGCCTTTGATATGAGTCAGCTTTGAACAGTTCTCATCTGCTTTGAGACCATCTGTGTTCAAACACTGGCAGGGAGACATAGATGAGAAACACAGAACTAAACGCAGGCTCACACATTAAACTCATGGCAGCTCATTTGTATCTGAACATTTTTGACGCACTTCTGTTGTTTGTATTTTAATCTTTTGTTCTTTCAGAGCACTAAGCGGCTGTTAATATACAGTCATGGTAAAAAGAAGTACACCCATACAGTTCTTATCAGGATAAATTAGGTAAATACGAACTCAAAAGAACAACGCATTAGAATATAATGTGACATTATTCATTTAACAAAACCTAAGCCAAAATGCAGAACAGTATGTGAAAAACTAAGCACACCCCATGTTCATTGACCAACTTAATGGTTGCACCAGTGAACAATTAAGTGAATTATCCTGGTGGAGGACCGTTTTTCAAACCTAAGCCGTGCTGCCATGTTCTTTTTTACAGAAAAGAGGCTTTCGCTTCTTCTAAACAAATCATACCTTTTCAGTCTTTTTCTAATTGTGCTGTTGTGAACTTCAATATTTAAGATGCTAACTGAGGCCTGTAGAGTCTGAGATGTAGTTCTTTGTATTTTTGCAGTTTCTTTGAGCATTACACAATCTGTCCTCAAGGTCAATTCGGTCAGGTGGGGACATTCCCTCTCAGGGTAATAGACAGTTATCTTGAATATTTTGTGAATAATCTTTCAAATTTAAAACTTTGTAACCTTTCCCAGACAGGCAGCAACAACTGCTTCTTCAAAGCACTGACTTCTGCTTTTTTTTAGAGACGCTCACAACCTACCCTCTTAATTCCTATAGAAGCAGTAAAGTTATACTATATTTTTATATTTTACATGTAAAATAAAATGTAATTTGTTGTTCATATGAGATTGTATTTAGCTAATTTTAAGATATGTTGATATATAAAACCTCAAATATGAAGGAGAGTGTATGAAAATGCAGATGAGTGTAATACTGCTTCCAATACTGAACTTTTGATTGAAATACAAAGGAATTCAGTTAATCAAACTGTGTCAAATATTCTTAGAAAATCTGGTGAGAGCTAAGACTATAAATCAGAAAGAATCTGGATATAATAGAGGTGCTCACACTTACTGATGATCGGCTAATCGAGTGCATTTGATTAGCAGCACCTGGCTGATGTTTACATTTAGTTTTTGTATACTGCTCCTGCAAAGTGGCTGAATTTTTGTTAAATATATAATTACTTGGTGAAATATGTTGTGTTATATAGTTGATCCGACCCGCCGAAGGTAAAATTGTATTTTTATGTCCTGACACATAAAATGTTATGAATGAAAGTGTGTGTACTTTCATTTTAGTGTACATACTTTTGATTTGAATGAATTCAAAGTGACAGAGAAAGAAGGAGGAAGAGACAGTAGATAAACATTTCAGCAAACCCCACACACCACAATTAGGTCAAGCAAACAGATTTAGCCCGGAGCAAAAGCAGCATGTATAACATGTTTATAAGGCAGTGTGAAAAAAGCAGCACTGTGTCTTATGGTATTTACATTATTTTTAGTATTGAGGGCTAAAAGCTTTACTACACAGTAGTGCCTCAAAAAGCAGCAATCATCTCCCTTTTTGAAAAGGTTATCTCAGCATGTAAAGTCCTTAAAGATCTTGTCTTCTATCTACAAAGATGTAATAGAGCAACAGGCTGATTTTTAACTGTATGCAAACGTATTATCTGCCAAAGTTTTTTGGGGTGCTATCTATAGTAAATGTCAGCTGGCTCACTTTCCCAAAGGTGCATATGTTAAATGAAAGCTTCATCTGTGTGTGTGTGTGTGTGTGTGTGTGACAAGCTGTGTGCAAAACAATGTGAAATATCAGCTTGAGCATTTAATATCCATTTAGATGTTGACATATATCTGGATTGCAGTCCAAAATGCAGTGTTATTGAGTCACTGCATCATCTGACACACACCATTCCTCCTGCTGGGAATGACTTCAACACTCATTCATGCTGCAGCATTCTGAAGAGGCACATTTTGAATGAGTACTGCCCTAGTAACATCGTTTTGTCATGGTTACACCAATGTGAAAGAACAACCACCTCCTAAATAAGCCATTCAAGGGAAATTCCAGTGATACATGTCCACCACATCTAACTAAAATAGGCAAAATTAAATCATTAAGATCTAAAACCTACACCTAAAAATACAACATTATCTTGTTAAAATTTGCTGGGAAGCATTTGGTTTCTGGCATTGTTTCACTGGGTCTCTCACAGCTGGAAAAAGGCAAACACAGAAGACTAAATTATCTCTATATGTGTGACTCAGCAGTGACAAAATCCACCAGGAAAAGCTGAGAATGTAGATTCCCTCAGAGCCACTCTGCATTATATTTTAGTACGTGTTGAACTGTCACATGGTGCCACATTTATATCTTTACACACTATATTGCATTTATAACTGAAGCAGAAAAAGTTCATTTTGTTGCATTATTAAAATTAAGCAGAATAGTTGGTTTTCAGTGACATAAGTTCAGTGATGGAATTATAATCAAGTTGTATAGCAGAATTGCCGGTTTTATTCCATTCTACATAATAATTACTAAGTACTTTGGTACTCTAAGTATATCTTGATGTTACTAGTCAAAAAATTTAAATGCATCACTTAGAGTTGTAATTGTGAGCATTGTAGCGGTGATTCAGCTAAAAAAAAATTGCACAAATTCTGTTTCGCAACAGGCGGCTAGAGACACGTGTCTAAAGATATAATGTAAAATTGGTTCTTTGCTAAGATGTCTGTTACGTGTCGTCACAACAGCAGTCCATCCCTTGAGTTAGGTGCCTTTTTTATACTTGAATGATTCACAGGTCAGTGTTAAGCAGCTTAACAAACAAGGACAAACACAAACATTCATCTGAAAATGATCAGGTGCAAGGAATGGACTGAAAATCAGTGAAAAAGCAGCCAATGTCTGATGAAAACATTTAAAAGACCTACAGAGAGCCTGATGAAATTTTGCTCAAGACAATTTTTTAAAAATTAAAAGAAAGTCTGGCTCCTTGGACGCAGACTATTAAGAAATGAGAGATGTCTCAACACTTGTACTGGTGTCGCCACTAACCTGAGTATACATCACAGATCTCTTAGTCTGTCTGATACCACAGGTGGATGTAGATTTAAGATTAACTTTTACATGCACAACACAGGCAAAGCACACGTTTTGTTAATGGTCGCTATAAACACATGATATTTTTAATGTTGTAATATATTAGTAATATCATGTAATGGCTTGTGACCATTTTGCATCCCATTTTTGTTTAATCTAAGTTGAATGTTGTGATTAGATTTGTTTTAATATACTGGAACTTTAATGTGTAGTCCGCTTTTACAACAGAGTAGTTGTCAGTTAGTCAAATTGTACTCAAATTGTAATGTAGTTTAAAAGAAAAGGTGGTTAGAGAAAACCTACTTCCTCTCTATAGCTGTGCACAAACGTCCTAACCAGACTGGTATAACTTCTAGATCACAAATAATGTTGCATGCACATAACTTCCTCGTTTCTAAACCCACTGTTTATTCTGTATGCATACCAATCATTGCTTAAAATGTTAGGTTTGTCTTGCTCACACCCTTTTATTCTTGACATATAAAAAAAGTACCCAAAAAATCAGCGGAAATTAATAATACTAGTATCTCAGTATTTCGCTCAGACAAATCTCCATCCAGCCGTTTATAAATCGCTGAAAACGAATCGAAACGGAATCACCTGCGTCCTCGCACTCACTGTGCAAAGTACCCTCATCATGCCAAAGAAAGAGAATTAGCATAGTGAGAGGGGAAGTAGAAAAAAAGTAGAGGTGGTTACGTAAAGCCCTACGTAACGGTTTATTTATGTCGGTGGGCCAATAAAATGTGCTCTGACTTCAGCCGTCATGACGTAATGCGATCTACTCCAGAATAGCGCGCGGCGGAGGAGCATCCACACGGTGCCGTTCAGCTCTTTCTCTCTCCGGACCGTCTGGCCAATGTTTGTTTATTTATGTCGGATTCGTGCGGTCCGGAATAAGGCTGGCAGGGCGGGATTTGCGGCGGCATGTCGGCGTTAAAGGAGAACCAGTGTTACGGGCTGTCCAGCGGCAAACTGAGCCGCGGCGGTAACATCTCCGTTTTTCACGTAAAACTCACTGACAGCGCGGCAACAGCCATTAATACCTTCCAAAACGGCAAGGTGGGTCATTTTCTAAAGTATTTTCTCTTCAAATAATTACCCGTTAAGTACACTGGCATTTAAATTTAACGTACCACTTTGTCAAAGGAACAATTTTTGGGTTTTTTAACAAAGGAAAAGACGAAGTGATACTAAACGCGGGTTTGTTTTGTGTGTGTGCTTTAAATTTCGGCCGAAGTTCACCACTACCTTCCCCGGTTGTTGACTCCTACAAGCTCCCCCCTTTTCAAGCTATGAAATGGAAATACATGTTGCATAATACAACGCAGAAACGTTTCCCTGTGTGCTGATGTTTGTAACGAGCTGCTGGCCCACTGCTCACAAGCTGCTGGCAAAGTACTAGGAATGCTAATCAGTGCCGGGGTCGAGGAGAGGAGAAAGGAAAAAGGAGGACAGGCTGTGTGTGTGTAGGGGGGGAGGAAGGGAGGTTAGTTGTGGGAGGATATTCTGAATTGGATTTAAAGACATGGAGTACTTGTGTGATTTTTTTTTTTTCTTTTTTAATTTGCTGAATATCATAAAGATCAGAAGACAGATGGACGAACTCAGGCAAACATTTGACCCAGTTAATCATAAATGAATCAGACGCTGCAGGAAGTGTAAAGCAGAGAACAGTCATGTACACTTCCTCAATGCACTAATTCCTCCTAATACAGATAGGAAACTCCTCAGTGAAGAAATGACAGCTACAAGCTTTTCTGATGAAAGGTGGAAACCACGCTGCTCATGTCATGTCCTCGCTTTCAGCGTAATACAGCTGTGATGAGATTGAGGGGGAAAACACCTGATGAGGAGCAGGCTGTAATATGCATATATCAGTGTTTCTGAGCATGCGTTTAGGTTCTTTATTTAGCTTTAAGCATGTCTATTCAAATCCTACTTGGCTGGATCACAGATACCAAAAAAGAAAAACCCAAAAAACACCTCCACACGTTACTCTGTACTAGCAGCCACCTCACTTTCTCTGCACTCATCAAAGGTGGACTTATGCAAAGGTCAGAATCGAGTCATCACATACTTTCCATCCCTGCTGCAAACGTGTCACTTTGGCTAGTTCGCCCCTGTGAGAGATGATACTGTGTTTCATCATATTTTTATATGAGGAGCTGCTTATTGACCTTAGCCAGTGCAGGGGGATGGAGGAGCAGCAGGACCTGGAGCAGACAATGGTGCATGTACCCATCTGTTTAAATAGGAACTGAGCACTCAAATAATACCTGACATGCTTTGTTAATATCCTGAGTTTATTAATAGGACTGGGTTTGTTCTTGATATGAACGCAATGGGTGCAGGGTTTCTTTTTCTCTTTCGGATTCCTAAGTAGGAGGGGGAAGTAGCTTCTGGGTGGTGAAAGTGAAGCAAGTACAGTGCTTAACAGTGACTTAAACCTGCATTCATTTTAATGGCCAGCAGGAGGTGACTTTTCTAGTTTCAGGAAGAATTCCAGTTGTAGAAGTCTATTGGAAAATGACCCTGCTGCTCACTTGATCTGTACCCTTATTATATGGTTGTCTGATAACTTTATGGTTTCAATTACTAGTTTCACATCTTATTCAATACAGCACGATTCAGTACGTGTCCAGAGGGACAGTAAAGTGGCATATCTCCCTTGTTTTTCCATTATATCCCTCGCTGTTTGCATGCCGTTTCTAGACAGCAAGAGAGCGATGGCAGAAAAACCCTGAGGCTTTATTACTGGGCCTCACTAACCAATGGATGATGTCACAACAGCATTGTCTGTCTTTTATATACAGTTTGTGTGCACTATGCAGGTTAAGAGCTAATTAGGAAAGCTCACATCTTTCTAAATCGATAACCCTGTTCAAAAATAAATAAATAAATGAATACATAAATAATCCTCCAACTGTAGCACTTGAGACCTGTAATCAGACTCTTACTGGGCCGCTGCAAAAGAAGGGATACTACCTTCACTTGCAAGCTGGTGTGGGGTGGTGAGAAAAAAAGATGTTGGAAAATTCTCTGAAATGCTGTTCACAATTACGAAGAAGAACGGTACACAAAACAAAATGAAAATGGGCTACTAGCAGCCAGAAAACCACAGTGAAGGTGGAGCCAGAAGCATTCAGATGAATAGTGCAGACCACAAAACATCCTCTGCTGCCCTGCTCTATATGTATATGTGTGGGCTTGTTTTACTATACTTGTGGCATCTGCTAACCTTGTGCAAACTAATATAACTGGACTCCACAAGTTTAAGGTTAAGCATTTGTTTGACATTGTCAACGTTAGCAAATGAAGCACTCATACAAAGGGGTGTGTGAGAAAATGAGTCAGTATGTTAATGCTTGTGGGGTTTTAAAGATGCACACACATCTAATGTTTTCTCTCTCTTTTTTTCCCCACCACAGGGCTGGTCGGCCCAACCCACCATCTGTTTTAGTGGAAATGAAGGGGTAAGAAGGACGTCTTACTGCTGACACAAAGCGATCCTAACACATTTTAAAGCTGATAAATCTCAATCTTTGCTCTGCTCTTTTTCTTCTTTCCCTATTCATATTACAGAGAATCACCATCCCTTGTTCGGAAAATAGAGATGAAGTCAGGAATTTCACCTTTGGTGTGACTAATGTTGCCCGTGATAATCCCCACGGAAGCTTTGACTGCATCAAACAGCTCAGCACCAGGTAAAGACAGCAAAAAGCATCAGTTTCGATAAAGGAAGGGTTTTCAGATTAAAATAGAGTTGTAAGGCTTTAACTGTATTGTTTTATTTGAGGTGATTATATGATTATATGTTTACTTAGTATTATAGATGTAGAAATAACTGACTGCCTCAATGAGTATTAATCTTTTCAAATGTCTCTGCCCCCTGCTGCTGTGTGAAAGTTACCCTGCTGCTAACGTTTCTCTGCCTTTAAATGCCAGAGAAAACTCAGGGTTCCTGCATAAGCATAGAAATGCACTGAAGTGGATTTAAATGTCATGTATTGGCGAGGCAGACAAGTAGTCCAGCATACATCTAACTGAACACTACCTAAACATAAGCATGAGTCAAGCAACTGCGTCCTGAGAAACAATCTTTTATTTGACACGGATAACCTTTGCAAGGAGTCGTTAAAGCGCTGTCAGGTCGCTGTCTGTACACGCTGTCTTCCCTCCTCCTCTCAGTGCCGCCGAGGAGCTGTCATGTCTCGGGGTGATTCAGAAGAAGATGACAGTCAAAGCCACAGATGAGTCGTACGATAAAGCTCGTCAGAGCATGGCCCAAGCCGAGGAGGAGACGCGCAGCCGAGGGGCCATTGTCATCAAACACGGAGGCCGCTACCAGGGTATGAAGTATAGAAAACACTTGCACGTCCACAGAGCGTACTCGGTTATACAACAGATAACTCCAGCTAAGCGAGAAGATTGGCCTGAAGAAAAATTTGTTCTGTGCTTATAAGCACAGACAGCCATATTGCATTGGTTGCCTTGGCAACGTGTGTAGTAACCAGTGACATAGTAACGGCCTGTCTTGTTTTCTCCTGCATGTTTTGTCCTTTTGTGTAGCTACTTGTAAACTTTCTATATGTGATACAGTGGTTTTAAAGAATACACGGTCTCTATGCACATACAGAAACTGTGTTCTGCGCATGTTCCTCAAACATGAATGTGCATGATGAAACCAATGATTTAGCTTTTTTTTTTTTTTTTTCTTTACAAACCACCAAACCATTTCCGTATGAACTGATATATTATAGCCCGAGTCTCAACTGCTTTCACCGAAAGGGCACATAAATATAGATGTATATATGTAGACAGGTTTTGTTGATTCTGTCATTTCAGAGGAAGCCTTAAAAAGAAAAAAAAAAACTTCCTTACAGCAGGCTTGTGCAACCATGTGGTTACTTCTTAAATTAGACAGCAGGCTTTGCTCACTGAGATGCGTGTGCATGCAGCTTCGTAACCTAAATGTGGGTTTCTGAAAGGTGAAATGAGGTCTTGTCTTTGTGTTTATCCACATCTCTGCTTTTGGAGAAAGTTAAGGAAGAAAGTCCTTTTCCCCCTTAGTATCTGAGTTTGCTTCTCTGTCTGGAAATAGCAATACACGTTAGGAAATGTAGCACAAGGTTATTTTTGATGATTGAAATCTCAGAAAGTGCTTCCCTGATGTTGTTGATGTAAAAAATTTTCCTGTTTCTTTTAAGGCAAGAAGGTAACAGTGCGAGCCCCAGCCCCTGCTCTGGCCAGACTCACCAAGCCAAAACACTCGTCTCTTCTCAGCAACATTAAGAAGGGAGTCGGTGCGTCCAAGCCGAAGAAAGATGCCTGTGCATCAAACAGGAGAAGCAGTTGTGATTTGCAAGAGAAGCCCCTCAGGGAGAGAGTAATGCACCTGCTGGCTCTAAGGCCATACAGGAGGCCCGAGTTGATCCTGAGGCTGCAGAAAGACGGGCTGACAGCAGGAGACAAAAACATGCTGGACTCTGTACTAATGGAGGTATTTCTGTTCCGGTTTTATACAAACATAACATGCAAGCATTAGACTGTGTTAAAACTGCCTTTATGCATGTGATTCTTGGTTTCCTTAATATCAAGATTATGTTTTTGCAACCTTTGACAAGTCTGTAAAGAATATGAACACACATGGATCAGTTTGGGAATCAAACTCTTAAGTCAACTCCTCAAAAACAATTGTCTTAAGTCTTTTCTCCCCTGTTTTTGTGTTCAGGTCGCTCAGCTTAATAGTAGAGACAGCACATATGTTCTGAAGGACAGTCTGTATAAGGAGCTGCAGAAGGACTGGCCTGGCTACAGCTCTGGAGACCAGCAGCTCCTCAAGCGCATCCTTGTCAGGTATCTCAGATAAGGATGTACCTGCTGCTGTTTTCATACTTTATGACTACCGCAGAGCTCTCAGGCCCTACGTTTCTTCATTATAATATGTTAAGCTTAAGGAATGGAAATAACTGGCATTTAGTTCATTTTCATCACTTTGTAAATCACTAAAGTGGCAAAATTTTCAGAGTTCAGTCATTATGTCTAAGTGTTTTTGAGGGTTACAGGTTGCTTTTCTGCAGTGATGTAATTTCTCAAATTTGCGTTTCTGTAAATAGTCAGTTTAAAAAAAAAAAAAAAAAAAAATCTTTTTGCATGTTTATGTAAAACAACCGTTACACTGGCAGCAACAGTTCAGACCTGCATATGTAGGGTTTTTTTTTTTTTCTTTTTTTTAAGCTGCTGCCTACAGTACCAGGGAAAATTTGGACATGTCATAATTCGAGAGTATGAAATGACATATATGGACAGGAGATGCAGCAATTGTGAAATTCTGAACCAAAATGAAAGTTTACAGTAACAGTTTGGCTGATGATAATGATCGACATTTAAAAAAAATAATAAAAAATCAGTTCCCTTTTTTTGTGCCAAGCCATTCATGATCATCCTTGATGCCAGCTTCATATCGTCTTGGTTGAATTGTCCCGAGATGGTGTTAGTATTCAGCAAACATCCCTATCCAACTGTAGTAGTTACTCATAATACAGAAGGAAGCACTCAGGTAACATAAACCAGTCTTAGTTTGAAATTCTCTTCAAATGCAGTTGCACAGTGATCAAAGACTCTGATGAAACTTACTCTCACAGCGAGTGCTCTGGTGCTGCGGATAAATTCAGTTAGCAAGAAGCCACGTCTTAGTTTAATTATCTGATCGGTGTCACCGTCAGCCGTTCAGAGGAGACTGCATGAATTAGGCCTGTATGGTTGAAGCAGAAGGTGAACGGATGGTATTTGCATATGTGGGTCCCACTATGTAGCATGGAGGAGGAGGTGTGATGGTGTTGGCGACTTATTCAGGATTCAGTGCAACATTTAAACAACATATTCGGCAGCAACACGTCATCCCATCTGGTTTGTTTAGTGGGACAGTTATTTATTTAAATAACAGGACAATGAGCCACTGCACACCTCCAGGCTCTGTAAAGGCTATTTAACCAAGAAGGAGAGTCAGGGGAATTATGGGATATGTTTGATCACAGAGTGAAATAAAGGCAGCCTCTAAAAGCATAGCATTGTGGTGCTTTTAATTTAGACTTTTCTTTTTTAAACATTTAACACTTGCATCATTTTTTTTTTTTTTTACCATATTATTATGTGTTTATCTGAAGGGCTCTGCTGCCACTGGTGTTGCGTTGCACTGTACAGCACATGCAAGAGAGAAGAATGGATTCCAGAGAAATGCTAATTAAAGCTGATGCCCTGTGTTTTCTGTGCAGGCGACTGTTTCAACCGCAACAGAACCTCCTCGCTGTCCCTGAGGCCCAGGTCAGCCCACTGCGAGACACGCCCAACTCTTCGCCAGCACACCGTCCAAAGCATTCCCTGCCAGAGGAATACACTGACCCTTTGGCCTCCAAGAAGCCCAGGATATCCCATTTTTCCAGCAAAGCAGCCACTGACAAGTCAAAAACGAGGCCTTCTAAACAAGCTCACGAGGACGTCACAGCAGATGACAAGCAAAGAGTATCGCTTGATCCTCAGAGACTTATCGACTCCTTGTCAGCAGTCTGTCAGCAGGAGGAAAAGGTGGCTAAAAGGTTAGAACCACCTCACGCTCCCCCGAAAGAACCCGAAATTCCAGAAGATCACCCTCAGGATAACTCAGATCGCCCCCCGTCCCCTCTAACGGTGCCAGATCTTACCAAACATGCAATAAAAAAGAAGAAGAGCAAACACAAACACAGAGACCATGTGAGAAACTGCTTCTTATTTGTCTTTTAATAGTTATTCCATTTGACGTGACACATTGCTAATTTGGATTTGTATTCATTTGTCAAGGAGAAGGATAAGAAGAGAGACAGGATGGAGAAAAGAAAAAGACCCAGCTCAGAGCATCCAAACAGCAAAGCCTCTCTGGACTGCACAGGTGAGGCCTAATGGCTGCTGACTCATCAGCACATGTGCTGCTTGTTTAGTTTTTCACTTAGCTGACATGTTTCTGTTTTTCTTTCAGAGCCAGCTGACATTTTTTTTGACTCTAATGCACTTCGAGTGGACAGTGACACACCAGACTATTTATTGTAAGCATCATTCATTTGAACAAGTATTTGCAATGGTCAAAAAGGGTTGTTTACTTGTCTTAATGCACTTTATTTCATAATTTCCTCTTCGTCTTTTTTCCCACCCTCTTCACAGGAAGTACACTGTGATTTGTAGCCATGAGCAGAGACAAAGTTACAAACAGGACTTTAACAAGGAGTACAATGAGTATCGAGATTTACACGCTCGCATTGACAGCGTGACGCAGCAGTTCATGGATTTGGACACACAACTCAAGCAACTCCACCATGAATCACATAAATATAAGGTAGATGTACAGAAAGTCTTTTTTTCTTTATTTTTCTTTTCTTTTTTTTAAATGGAGGAAGTTTGCATAAACATCCTCTCATCTTTCTTTGCTGTCTGTAGTTACTCGTTAGACACATACTGTCCACTTTATTAGGTACACCTTACTTGTACTAGGTTGGACCCCCTTTGGTCTTAAGAACTGCCTTGATTCTTCATGGCATAGTTTCGTTCTTCAGAGATCTTGGTCCGTGTTGGATTGCATCACACAGTTACTGCAGATTTATCGGTTGCACATCCATGATGTTAATCTGCCGTTCCACCATATCCCAAAGGTGCTTCATTGGATTGAAATCTGGTGACCGGAAGCAGAATTAAGTGCAGTGACAACTGAAACCAGTTTGATAATGTTTGAGCTCTGTGACAGTGTGTTATTCTCCAGAAAGCAGCCATCAGAAGATGGTACACTGTGGCCATAAAGGGAGGGACATGGTTAGTAACAATACTCAAATAGGCTGTATTGTTTAAATGATGCTCAGTTGTTCCTAGGACGTCCAAAATGTATCAAGAAAATATCCCCCACACCATAATACGACCTGTTGCCTAAATTTGTTTAACTTACGCAAATTGTAGCCTCAGTTTCCTGTAGTGGCAACGAGTTAGGTCTTCTGCTTCTATAACCCATGTGCCTCAAGGCTGGACACGTGCATTCAGCAATGCTCTTCTTTATACTTGTTGGCCCGAAGCAATTGGGCCTGTTAAAGTCATTGCTTTGGGAATCCCCAAAGTAGCAACCTCTAACGTCAGTAAGACATTTTCACCTACAGAATTGCCACTATGGGTGAAGGATTTATTTTTGGCTTATTAGACTGAGCAGTGACGTGTATATGTGGCAAATTCAGTCATATTTTTCCTATATCAAACTTTCACACACAATGGGGCCCCTGTACCAGCATTTGGGGGGGGTGAAATTGTTAGGTCATGGTTCCTGAAGCCTAATAAACAAAACCATGAAGACAAACAGTGATGTATTATAGTTTTTCTGTGATCTTATAGTCGCATAAGGATTATATTGCAACTTTTCACAGACTTGATCTAAATTAATCTTTATTTCTGTATTTTTCCCTGGCAGACGGTTAGAAATCAAATTCTTCAAGAGTATCGGAAAATTAAAAAGGTAATGACTTTCTTAAAACTCCCCACTTTTTTTTTTTTCTTTTTTTTTTTAAACCACCGTTTTTAAATAATCAAGTTTTCCTTTCCTCACTACAGTCCAACCCAAACTACAATCAGGACAAGGCTCGCTGTGAATACTTGCACAACAAACTGGCCCACATCAAGAAGCTCATATCAGAGTACGACCAGCAGCAGCTCCGTGTGGAGCATGCCGCTCTGAACTGAAGAGCCTAACTCGGAATGACGAGTGAACTTCACGAATACGACAAAGATCCCCAGCCAAAGGGGATTCATGCTGCTGAGCTCAGTGCCATCATGCTTAGGTCTGTGGTCTTAATGGCTAAATATAGTATCATTAGATCTACTGCGAATGTTGGCGAGGTAAAGTCTTTTGTGAGGAGCTGGAGTGATCGGACGGCAAGATGAGGGATTTTCTTTGAAAGTGGTCAAAGTGATGCTACTGCAGCAGCACAGGAGTAACAGTAGTTTTGCTCTAAAAGCTAGAGCTAGGGTCTTACTCTTCAAAATGAAAACGTACGAGGAAATGAGGTGAAAAGCCTTAAAAACATTTGGAGATTCTCATCCCTATTACACCTTTTAGTTGTTTGTTTGGGTTTTTTGTGTGAATTTAATCAATTTGAGTATTTACTAACATGTTCTGTCAAACACATCAGTGTTGAGGTTTAAACTATAAACATGAAAAAATAATAAACTACACGCTGTACCCACCCAGACAGCTCATACGAATGGCAGGCGAAGGTTAATGTCTGATGGCAGCTGGGACGCAGATGTGTCCTGAGAAGAATCCGTCCTGTTCTTTGGGTTTGGTGAGATTACGAGTCTTGCCAGTTGGCTGTGACTGCGGAGTTTTGCCTTGCGCTCCAACTAGACTCGATTCATAGTATTCCACTGGTACTGTGCTTCAGGTGATTTTTCTGGATCACTGAAGACTGTTATGTTGAATGTCATGTGAACTTTAAGTTGTAATCAGGGAATGTGTGTTCCGCACGAGCTTCAGTAAAAGTGTAAATTTAAAATGGTTTTAATTGTCTGGAAGGAAGTTATTATACTGTTTCTGGGAAGGAATCGAAATATGAAAAGACGTAGTTGCATGCTGTGTACTTTACAGAATGCATGATGCATTACTCAAGATTTTGTCTGAGAATCAAATAAATCTGTTTGTACTCATTTTGTGTGATACTTTTCCTTATTTACTGTAATTTTACTCTAAATATTAAAAAAAAGAGTAAGTACTCTATGAACGATGTAAGATGAAAAGGACACTGTATTTGGTAATCATCGTTTTGATGCAGAAATACTACTATGTCTGTAAAATGTTGTCTTTGACATCTTTTCAGATCAACTAAAAAGGGGGGGAAACAAATGTGCTTTTGCCACAAGCTTGCAACAAAGATGTGTGGTTCAGCCCTTGAGTTATCTGTTTTTTATGCTCCAGAGTTTTATAGATTAGTTTTAGATTCATAAGTATATTAATTTGGTCCTGTTCTAAATTGATCAATATATGAAAAAGGTCTGTAATTTATTATTTTCTCTCTAAACCTCGATTCACAGCTTGATTATTCAGTCATCACTCTGTTTAATAATAAAGAAAGGCTCCCACCCATAGGCTAATATCCATTGCGTCAATCTGGAAACATGCTTCTGATTGGTCCGTTTTCCTCTCTGCTTTTTTTACCCTGTCAACCTCAGTGAGCAGCTTCATGCACTTGCTAGCAAGCTAAAAACACGGGATGTGCCATGTTTATGTAACTGAACTGCCCTTGAACTTTGTGACTGAGCCATGACGCGAAAAAAAGAGACACACATTGCTAAATGAACGCTTCTGGTGAGTAAATGAAGCCGTTATTCGGAAATGTCGGAATGGAGCGTGCTAAGCAAAGTAGCTAAGCTAACTGAAGTTTCAGCTGCTTCAGGTGGTGATATTTGCAAGAAGAAACATGCAAAGAGTGTAATAAGATGCATTACTGCTGGGACGTAAGCGTATTTGCTGCAAAACACATGTAAAAAGACAGCTTTAGTTAATGCACTTACTAAAGCCGTTCATATCTTAGGTCTCTTTTACCTCATATATCTTCTATCTCCTTCTATAGCTGTTTGTGTTTATCAATGGATGCAGAAAGAGATGCAACGAATTACCACCAATGTAGAGTTCTATCAAGGTTGGCTTTTTATTTCTGCGTCTTTGAAGCAAAGAAAATGCAGTTAACTTCTAGCTAACAATCCTAACATTGCAGATGACTAGAGAAAAAATAACTAGAAGCTTTCAACTCCACTACAAGATAAAAATGCTTTTAAAAATATCCAACTCTTCTTGTTGTCCCACCTGTTTTCTGCAGCTTGTGTTGCCGCCTGTCTCTACAGTCATGACAGGACTTTTCCAAAGAGTACTAAGGCTAAGGACAGCTCTGAGATGTCTGTACGACTACAACACGCTCTCACGATCTACAGCCACTCCTTCACCTGTTGACTTTCACAGTCCTTTTCTGACCTGCAGCTCAGAGCAGGTTTTGGCCTCCACTCGTAAGCTACATGCTGGGGCGGACGGGTCTAAAGTATCTCCTTCTGGAGCACCAGAGAGGTTGCCTTTCTGCAGAGTAACTGAGGAAGATCTGGCCTTTTTCAGGAAGATCCTACCAGGCAGAACCATTGTTGACCCTGATCTGGTGGAGCCTAGTAATGTGGATTGGCTAAAGTCTGTGAGAGGTGAAGGCTACAATTGAATCCTTAATATAGTTCATAATAATAATCTACTGCTGTTGATGGCTCATTTTTCTGTTATATGTCCTGCAGGTTCTAGTGAAGTGTTGCTTAGACCTCAGACAACAGAGGAAGTATCACAAATTCTAAGGTAGATGGTAACCAAATAAACAGAAAGGTGTTTATCTAGTCATCAGACTTTTTCACATGTTTTGTTTTCCTCCTATAGCTACTGTAACAGTCATAATCTGGCAGTGAACCCTCAAGGAGGAAACACTGGGCTGGTTGGTGGCAGTGTGCCAGTTTATGATGAGATAATTCTCTCCACCTCTCTAATGAACAAAGTCCTTAACTTTGACAGTATCTCTGGTAAGTTTAAAAGTTGAATTCAAAAGAAGTGCTTCGCCATAGGCTGACAAATACCCGACAAATGAGTTTTTGATTTATGGTTACTTGTGCTGTAAATTCTCAAAGATCACTTTTTTTCCCCTCTCAGGTGTTCTGACCTGTCAGGCAGGTTGTGTCTTGGAGAACTTGTCTTTCTACCTCGAGGAGAGAGACTATATAATGCCACTGGATCTTGGGGCAAAAGGCAGTTGCCAAATTGGCGGCAATGTAGCAACCAATGCAGGTGGTCTCCGGCTGCTGCGGTATGGGTCCCTACACGGGACTGTGTTGGGTCTGGAATTGGTGAGTGCTGGACTTTTGATACTCCCCCCCCCAAAAAAATAAAGCTTATTTTCAAATCTGTAACACATGCAGGTATTGGCAGACGGGCAGGTGATGGACTGCTTATCCACCCTGAGGAAAGATAATACAGGATATGACCTCAAACAGCTCTTCATAGGGTCAGAAGGCACTTTAGGAGTCATTACTGCAGTGTCCATCCTTTGTCCACGGAAACCCAAATCTGTTAATGTTGTTTTCCTGGGTAGGATTTTCTATTTGCTTCTCAGATATACTTTTGTAAAAGATGATAGAGAAAGTTTTGTAAACCATTAAATGCGTTGCTTTTCTTGGAGATTAGCAACAAAACTCATGTGTCTATCTCTGCTGTTAGGTTGTGAGACCTTTGAGCAGCTGCTGAAAACATTTCAGCTCTGCAAAGGCATGCTGGGAGAAATTCTGTCCGCCTTCGAGTTCCTGGACAGTGAATGTATGAGGCTGCTGAATACGCATCTCAAACTACCCAATCCTATATCTGGTATAAGCACACTCTCTCACACACACACATATCTGTAACGATCCTATAAAACGAGTGAGCACACGCAGACCTGCCCTTTCCCTTTGCTGTGCAGACTGTCCATTTTACATCGTCATTGAAACTTCGGGATCTGACCCGACCCACGATGCGCAGAAACTCCACAACTTTCTTGAGGAGGCAATGACATCATCGCTGGTCAGTGATGGAACGGTAGCAACTGAGGAAGCAAAAATAAAGGTCGGTGGACATGATTGGAAAAAATATGCTTCTGTTGCACACAGTGAAGAAACTTAAGTATTCCAAGATTGATCCAAGATCATTTTATGTAATTGCAGGTAAATATAATGCCAAATTATAAAAACATTTTCTGCTTCCGTTTTCTCAGGCTCTGTGGTCACTGCGTGAACGTGTCACTGAGGCACTGACTCACGATGGCTTCACCTACAAGTATGACATCTCCCTTCCAGTGGAACGGATCTACCAGCTGGTGACAGACATGAGGAAGCATCTGGGAAACCGGGCCAAAAGTGTGGTGGGATACGGACACGTAGGTAAGACGACTTGATAAAATGATATGCACATACTCTATACACATACTACTATCAGCTATCATCCAATACTCTCTTACTTATCCTGTAGGTGATGGTAACCTCCACCTGAACGTCACTTCTCCGTCTAAAGACCCTGCTCTCCTGGCTGCCATTGAGCCATTTGTTTATGAATGGACAGCCAGCTGTCGTGGGAGCATTAGTGCAGAGCATGGACTGGGCCTGAAAAAGAGGAACTACATTTACTACAGTAAACAAAGCCAGGCTGTGGCACTGATGGGTAACATCAAGGCCATGCTGGACCCCAAAGGCATCCTCAACCCGTACAAGACTTTACCAGACAACCTGAAGCAGTGATGTACGCAGAGGTCATGCTCGAGTTAAACTTTAGTTACAACCTCACCGCTATATGGCATGTGTGGCAGTTAGGGTGCTTTTCACACATTTGGTGCAGAGCTGACAGTTCACTCAAGAAACACTATTTGTCACACAAGCCACAAAATCCAGTCTTGCAAAAAAGAAAAGACAAAGTAGTTTCATTTTCTACAAAGCATTACTTTCAGACATATCTACTTTAGCAAGCTGCTTAAGTGAAGTTCCAGTTTAAATATTTTAACTACCCCTGTTACTTGCACTGATATAGTAGCCTTAGTCTGATGCACTCCATATTCCACTTTCTCAGAGGAAACAAATGAACAATGACTGTCCTTCATATGGTGTCTGAGTGCCACTAGAGGGCAGGTGGGTATAACAGTGTGGGTGAAATGATGTCTGGATAAACTGATGTTTGATACATTTATGCAGTGAATGCCACAGCTTGTAATTGGTGGCCAGCTGTTTTCCTGTCAGAATCCAGATGTTCTGGATTTGGATGTAGCCATTGTAGGTGTCGGCAGCTGACTGTGTACATGTACTGAATGTATAATCATGCAGTAGCAGATTAAAGCTTTCCAATTTTGTTTGTAGAAATCCGACCACATACTGCCCATTCATTAGACAAGAGTGAAGTAAATGTTTTATTACATATAAAAAGGCAAAACAACTTTTTTTCCCCCAAAAAACAAAGCCAGCATTTGAAAAGAAAATCCTTCATACACCTGCTACTTTAAATTTAAAGTCTTCAATAAACATTTCCAAATGAAGATGGAGTGTTTGTTTTTCCATTATTCAGGCAACTTGTACATAACTAGATTTCACCTCCAGTCTCTTAAAATAAAATGCTCATTAGAACACAAATAAACCTTTTGTGATTCCTCCTTGCCTGAGCAGAAGACTTTTTCAGAATCAGCCACAGTGAGTTTATAAAGTATGCCACACAGAGAGGATCAGGTCATTTCCTATCCCTATCACAAGTTACACACTACTTCCTATTGGCAGGTACTTGCTGCTTCTCTAGTCCACAAACCACCAGAATAAACATGTTTGTAGTGTTTTGATCTTCTTCCCTACCTACCCTTGTCCACTATTTCTCAAAAACTCATTTCCTGTCCAAATAATGATGACGTGTAGAGGAAGTCCAGTAGAGTAAATGCCTATATATGTATGCAGTCAGTTTCACACACCCATCGCACATCAATCTGTATCTTCAGTAGTGTGGTAGCAATGGAAATTCAATACATAAATAACATACTAGTGTTTTTTTTTTCTTTAAGAAAAAGGTTTAAAAACAATTTTGATTCGATTGGCTCTTTCTTCCTTTTATAAGTGAACATTGTGTTTCTGTGGTGATGGCTGATAGTAATAAATGGGTGACAGATTTCTGATTGTCTCTGAGCAGAATGCCAAAAGGCTGGAGATCAGAAATTTGAGTAGACACTCAGTCTTGTAGTGTTTGTACTGGAAGGCAAAACCCAGTGTAGTCCCGCATGGGCATTAAAGCATTGGGATGGGATTACTATAATATACCAGCCAGTCACACTCAGTAACAGTCCATAGTTCAAGTTGGTGGAAACACACTGGCAACTGGTTTGCCTCATATCAAAGGCTGGCTTATTCAGAAACGACAGGTCCAAATGTCTGTGTGGGCTTCAAGTCAAACATGTTGGTGGAAGGCATCCGCAGAGAAAGTGAGAGAAGGATGAGGCTGAATGACTCTTGGAACACCTCTTTCCTCTAGTCCTCTTTCCATCTGCCTAATATCCCTCTCTCTTTTTAACAAAACACTGGGAGTCTTGTTGAAGCCAATCCCTGACACCAGGCAGCTGCCTCTGAAACATGGCACCCTCTCACGACTCCTTGCCCTTTTCCAGAGAACTGTGAATCTTGTCTAGGGTCTTCTTGATGCGCAGTGCTGTAAGCCTGGCAGAGGGGTTCTGGTACCAACATTCCTTCATTAGTTTCACCAGAGCAGAGAGAGTCTGAGGGAGACAGAATGAATAAAAATATCATACACTGATGAATCCATTCTGAAAAGAATCAGTGTGACTGCAAGCACTTTCAGATGTTGGCCCATCACCAGATAATGATCACATATGTAGGCACTCATGAGTCATGGTTCAAATAAGAGCAAGAGTAGTTGGTTCGTCATCATATACAGGTGCTATTAAGCAATTGCAGAAAAACAACACACAACAATAAACTAGATGGACTGTTTCACAGCTGTATGCCTCTAGTTAACTATTAGACCCATAATACATAATGAAGACTGAAGAAATTTAGTATAAGCAAAGTATAATTGTCTGTCTAGTAAAGCTGAGAGTAGACAAAATGTCAGATATTTTGTACAACTGCTTGTTAATGCAATCTGCCAATCTAATCTGCCAATCATGTGACAGGCACTGAGTGCATTACATGCAGACATGTTCAAGATTTCCCACTGAAGGTCAAACTGAGCGTCAGAATTAGAAGAAAGGTGACTTAGGAGACTCTGAACATGATTACTGGTACCAAATGCACTGGTAACAACAACTTGAGAATGACCTAAAAAGATCAAATATCCAGTTATTGCCAGTTTCCTGAGTGAACATGCCAAGGGTCCAGAGGCAACAAGCCAGACTGGTTTGATCTGATAGGAAAGCAACAGTCACTCAAATAACTGGCTGTTAAAACCAAGGTATATAAAAGAGCACGTCAGAACACATCAACATTTGCAGCAGATGGGCTACAACAGCAGAAGACCACACCATACGGCACTAAAAGAACAGGCTCACCAAAATTGAAAAACAAAAGACTCGAAAAAGGTTGCCTGGTCTGACAAGTCTCAATTTCTGCAGTTCTACCCGTTTCACTGTGCTCAAATGGCCTCCACAGACACCAGATCTCAATCCAACTGAGCACATATGGTGTGTGGCGCTATCATTTCAACATGGACCAAAATCTCTGGGCCATTAATCTGTGCTACAAAGATCTCAGGGAATTCTGTTCAAAGGGGTCCAATTCGATATAAATGGACAGTAAGTGTAGATGTTACTGCAAATAAAGTGTCTCATGTCAGTATTTGTCATAAACATTGCAGAAGGTCTATATAATTACCACATGGCCAAAATCTGCCTTTTTGAACGCCTTCATCCTATTGACAAATATTTTGACATTTAGCACCCGTCACATCAGTTGTGTCACTATTGACTTGACAAAAAGATTCTTACTCACAGGATCAGAGAACCATCGATTAGGAATGAAAGGCCTCTGCTGTTCCACACACACCACTTTCCTCATATCCTCAAAGCTGGGATCGTTTGGCACCTGATCGTAAAACGGAGGTTTGTACTCTTCAACAATGCCTGGAAAGTGGAATTTGAATGAGAAAAATTTGTGAAAATTTAAGGACAAGTTAAACAACAAGGAATGAAGAGACAACCAGAGGGCCTGGCACGGATCACCACACTGCATCATACTATTTGACTGTATTACAAGCAGCAGGAATTTTATGTATGAAGCAGTGCATCGTGATCACATTAGCGTGCCACTCTCTGTAACGTCCACAGCAGTGCACTATGTGCATGACACTCACCATTGCTGTACGTGCGTCTCGCTATCTCCCACAGCACCAGTCCAAAGGCCCATATGTCCACTCGCTTGTAAGCATCGAAGCAGTCTGTCTGAATGGTTTCTTCCAACACTTCAGGTGCCATGTAGCGCTTGGTGCCAACCTTTGGATTGTTGCCCACATCCAGCAGATTGTCTGCCTGGGAGTGGGTCACGGCCAGCCCTGTAACATGCAGTTACACACAGTGTTATAACAGGACCTGAAATTGATGTCTCCTGAAGTGAGCGTATGATTTTGGAAAAAAGGTTTGACAGGTGCGGAGACACCAAGTAATACAACAATACAACCCTGCAATCCATTGTAGATAATGCAAGATTCAAAGCATTGAATTTCACATTACGTATTCATTAAGGATACATAGCATAGCTGTGTGAGAGGGCTGCAGCTATTGATTATTTTAGTAATCGAATAATCTATTGATTATTCCATTGATTAATCGAGTAATCGGATAAGAAATATTTTTGTCTGATTAATCAGCATTAATAAATATTCAAAAGAGAAAAAACAGGTCTTTCAGAATGAAGTGCTCATTGTTTTGGTTTTAGAAATTGCAATGTTTTAAAGTTTAACTGCATACAACATCTGTCAAAAAACCTCAACTAAACCCTTTTAAATTTAATGTATAGAAAACATTATATTAAATGCAAAAATATATAAATAGTCTCAAGTACAGTCAAAGATTAAAGTATATTAAAATAATATAAATGCAATCTAAGCTAAGGCATAAAAAATATCTTTATTCTGTCTTCTTGGAAGGCTTTCTGACATAACAGGAGGCAAGTTTTTGTGCTGCTGAAAACAAGTTATGATGGTGTGCCTTCAGCAAGCTGTATAATTTAAACATCGTATCCGACTAAGTTAACAGTTAATCTGCAGATTTTCATACAACTTCTGGAGGTTTACTGCAGATTTTCCGCTGTGTAAAACAAACAGCTGTGGATGGAGCAGTGACAAAGTTTGTTTTTCTTCCCGTCGGAGTTCGTTGATCAGGTGCTTTGATGAAGGACTCAATGCCTTTTTGGGATGCTAGAAACACGTTCTTTTGTTTTTTGTTTTTTTCAATTTAACCTCACCATCCTGGTAAAGGCTCCGCCTCTTTGGTCATCCTGGTGTGTGTGTTAACAGAACAGCTCCACGTTAAACTGTGCTAGCGTCACCATTACTGCGATTCTTGTGTTATCAGTGTTTTTGTTTAAAACTGGGGGCTGTGTGGGCTTAATGTTGTCAAAAGTTTTATTCATACGCTGCTCCTAAATACATTTCTATTGCAGGTCTGAAATGCTCACAATTACATTGTTTAAAACAGCAGCGAGCTACAGAGCCGTGCATTAAACAAGGGATCGAAGCAAATTATTCAGTGAATCGCTGCAGACCTAAATCCCACAGTATACCAACAAAAATGTATAGTTATTTAATAATTTTTTCCTGGAAATAATTAACCTCAAGAATATTTATTACTAAGCAAAACATTGGATAATGCTGATAATACTATTATTACTTATTTTTTAAAAAACAAGCCAACTGTAAATATGCTTTCTGGACTTAATAAAGCTTTTAATATCTAATTAAGTTATGTTTACTGTTTTGAGCAGGTAGCACTGGTGAATCACATGGCTACAGTTTATCTGAATCCCTGAAATAGGTGAAAATCCCAACAGTTCAGAGGAGACAAAAAAGCAGAAAAGTGACTGACCAAGGTCTGCGATGCAGCACCGCAGCTCCTTGGTCACCAAGATATTTTTACTCTTCAGGTCCCGGTGTGCGATGGCCGGTTTCCCCTCTGTGCCAAAGATCTCCGTGTGCAGGTGCACCAGGCCGCACGCTATCGATGCAGCCATTGCCAGACCTTCTGATGTCTCCACTGCGACTCGCTGCAAGTAGTCATAAAGCGAACCATTTTCATGGTAATGGGTGATGAGCCACAGTTGAGTGCTGGAGTTTCGAGAAGTCATATCCGATGCCATGAACCCTGAGGGACAGAAAGGTGAAAGGTAATATCATGAAATTGTGTATTATTGATTCAGACGTAAGTCAAGTTCCTCTGGTGTCAATCACACTTATTACTGTTGCATTTTGCTGAATCCTTTTGTATTATTTTTCACAGATCATCTTGTACTTCCTGGTCCCTTTATGGGGTCACCACAGCGACTCCTCTGCCTCCATCTCACTCTGTCCCTAGGATCCTTTTCTGTCATACCAACCCTCTGCATGTCCTCCTCTTCTGCATTCATGAATCTTTGTGGTCTTACACTTTTCCTCAAGCCTGGCAGCTCCATATTCAAGATCCCTTTGTTTAATATGTCCACTATCCCAGTAGCTCTAACCTGAGCCGTCCCTCTGACATCATGATTTCCATGACTTAGTGCTTTAAAATAAACTGAGAGAGTCTCCAGTTCAGGGAAGCTGAGGTTAAAATTCAGAGCTGCCATTACTATGCAAGGAAATACACATGTTAGCCTAACCAAATTTGGGGACAGTCAGCAAGACCAAAACATTAAGCGTAATAGACTCACCCAGTATGTTTTCATGCCTTAGCAGCACTGTATTGTAGATCTCTGTCTCTCTGAACCAAGACTTCTCATCTCTCGAGGAAAAGATTTTCACAGCCACATTCTCGCCCTGCCACTGTCCTCGCCACACCTCTCCATATCGTCCTTTGCCTGGCGGAAAAAATATATATGTATAATAAAGAGAACACAAGAGGAGAGGAGACAAGAAACAGGAAGTCAGAAAAGAAAAAAATACAGATGCATGCATTTTAAAAAGACAATCACTGTCTACTTTTTAAAATTTGAGGAGTGAATTTTCACTCTATTCCATTGCTACAGCAGTGAGATTCTTTTGGCACAGATTTGATGTTTCCACATCAAAAGCTCAACTGTGCACAAAGCACACAGTGCACAAAGCCACAAACTAGAAAACCAAGCTCTTACAAGCTGTAGTTCATGATACTGTGATATATAAAAAGGACCCCAAGACAAGTAACCTACATACTTTTATTTGAAAGATACATCAAAATCTGTCAGATTCTATAGTGCTTTTTACAGTGACATTATCTTTATCTTTAACTTCTGACAGGTGACAGTTTTGAACATGGTCAACAACTCACACGAATAAAAAAGGAACTGATAAGGTGTTTTGACAGTTTCTTGAAATAAGTCACAGATGATTTGATCTCCCGTCTCTTTGACATCACTCAGATTCCACGGATATGTACAGTCATGACTGTAGTCAGGATCGCATGCGGGGTTACTTATAAGCATGCTCACTTCTGGGAAACTAACTAATGTGTGAATATATCCCTTTCCTCCTGATTAATGATGAGAATTTGTTATTTTCGTGATGAATAACTTATGTGTCATGACTTTGGATTTTTTTCATGTCATCTGAACAATTTGCTTTTCAGTAGAACTCTTATCAGATCTGCCAGTCAAACAGATATGAATCTGAAATGTTACGTGTTATACCTACCTACGCACTCCATCAGACTAATCTGCCGTGCCACAGTTCTCTGAACAAGGAAGGGAAGACCTGAACCACTGCCTGACGTACATGAATGATCCAACAGGTCCTGCAGATAGACAGATTTGATTTTAGCTTTGTTTGCAAAGATTTTTTTAAAAAAAGAACATAAATCTTTACATGTCAAATGTAACTAGCATGTAGAGTCATATACAGGTGTATGCTTAATATGCTTGCTGAAAGGTACAGTTGTGATCAGAAGTTTACATACATTCATCAGTGTATGTAAATCATGAACTTTATGGCAATTTTGGAATTTTAATGACTTTTTCAAGAATTGGGTTCACAAGTTTCAATTTAATTGGATTTTCTAAAATCCGCATGGGGTGAAAAGTATATCTGTGAAGGTTCTCATTCATCCAGGTCATCGTAGTCTAAGGAGCTTGGAAAGAAAAGCGTTTGGACTTTTTTAAGTTGCTTGAAGATGTTTCACCTCTCATCCGAGAAGCTTCTTCAGTTCTAGGGTCAAATGGTGGAGAGTCCCCGATTTAAGCCCCAAGTTACATCTAGACCAGAACCTTTTGGTAGTCATTTACAAACTTCTGGCAAGATATCTCACCACTTTTTCTGCAGAATTGGCACAGTTGGCAGGTAGTCATTGTCCTCCATTATTCCATCCACTTTGTGCAATGTACCAATACTATAGGCAACAAGACAGCTCCAGGGTATGATACTACCACTGCCATGCTGGGCAGTTGTCACAGTGCTTTTAGGTTTGAAAGGCTCACTTTTATTACGCTTCACTACACTTTTTTACTTTTGACTGTGTAGTTTAGAGAAACTCCCAAA
Organism: Pelmatolapia mariae; assembly: GCF_036321145.2. Lineage (NCBI taxonomy): Eukaryota > Metazoa > Chordata > Actinopteri > Cichliformes > Cichlidae > Pelmatolapia > Pelmatolapia mariae. The sequence goes on along the minus strand of NC_086241.1, from coordinate 56,487,764 downwards.
ATAAGTTCAGGCTTGTGCACCTAGTTCTTATTCTTTAAAGTCATTAAATGCCTATGCTGTACAATTATTCCACCCTGGAGAAAGAACAGTTCCAAGGAATCATTAAAAGCCAAGATTACCATAAAGTTAATACCCATAGGTGTATGTACACTTCTGACAATAACTGTAAATTGAAGGTGAAAAATATCCCAATACTCAGAGGCTGGAAGAGAACACAAAGCGTGAGATGGGCCTTCTTCGTGCTTTGGCCAAATCCCTTTTCATGGTTATCTCTGTTACTCTTACCGCTAAAGTGCTGTCTCCGACATTGGAAGTGATGAGACCGTCTATGGCTCCCTGCTCAGCGTCAAACTCCTGCAGTCTCTGCAGACGTCCATGATGGAGCCTTCTGCAAGCCAGCACAGATACTACAGACAGCAGAGCCAGAACGACCACTGGGCCAAGTACGAAGAGAGCTAATGTCTCCACACGATATCGGACTGGCTCACCTTCTGGGGCTGTGGGTAAATGTAAAAAAGAGATACGTATAGTTTGAAATTGGGGAAAAAAATTTATAGTAAGGAAAAGAGCTACAGGACAGTCCAATTTCCTTGTAGACATAAAGCACCTGATGGTAGCAGAGACATCAGATATTCCCTGGTGGTATTGCTGTTGCACCTGTCCTGGGAGCAGCACTGAATAGCCTGGTGGTAGGACGTAGCTGTGAAGCACTGGAGAAGGATTTGGTCCGGCTCGTCCAAACAGCCACGCTCAAAAAAAACTCCACTCTTACTAACTTTGACCGAAGAGAAGCACTGGGTACCTTGGCACCGGGTGGGGTGGAGGCATTTAGGACCTTCACATGCACACTGCAGCTGTCCATCTGTAAATAACAGGATGCAAGTTCACAATATTAACTTTGAATTAAAGGTAAAAGGTTCTAATAAAGCAAAACACATAATAAAAGACAGGTAATGGACTCTCAGTGTGTTCAAGATAGTAGGTGGGCATCACCAGACACCCCGTGATACAATATTTTCACAATACTTTAAACCCACAATATATTATTGGGTTTTTAAACATTTTGCTGAGTGTTACAGTGATATATATTGCAACTTCTCAAATGTTTTTAACTGCTAATTATGTCATCAAATTTAAACTTTGTCATATCTGTTTTATCCAATAAGATAAAAATGATCTCACGTCACTTATTTTCTTGCTACAAAATGTGTACAACATTGCCACTTAAACGTGCCTTAAGTAAATGTTGCCTTAAGAGAGTGAGTCTGCTATCAGTCTGTGACAGTTAGCTCCAGCCACACATCAGCTTACATCTTAATTTCTTTGATTTTTTTTTCCAAATCCAGAGTATACCACTTGTAAAATAATTTTTTTTTGTTGTATATCACACATAAAATTAAAGACCATCCCTGTTCCGGGTATTATTTTTCTACTACAAATAAACAATCTCCAGCCATTTAATCTTCAGGCTTGAGCACAAAGCAGCGAGAAGCAGTCTCACAAACAATAAATGAAAAAGAACATGAGTACAATACCTGGACCCTCAGCTGATATCGACAGAGTCTGCAGCGAGAGCAGCAGCAGGACATGGACACTGCAACGACCCATGTTTCAGTGCACTAAGAGTGGGGAGAAGAGGCAAGATGAGCCAGAGAGTTCAGAGGAGTACACTCATAATTACATTTAGCCTCTTTATGTTATCTGACGAGCCTCATAAGGCTCCAGACAGAAATGAAACAACAAATTATAAAGGCTGAATGAGTTCAGTTTGTCTTAGAAAGCATTACTTAGTATACATTAGTGCAATGGATTAAACAGAAGCCTTTTAAAAAGACAGTCACCATGAATTACTTCCAAATGTATAAATGTCTTCACCTAAACATAATATAATCGTGTGGTTCGTTCTTAAGTGGTTGACTAATAGACTAATTGCTTTATATATAAGACTTGATGTACTATAACTGTTCCTCCGCAGGCTAGCATGCACAATAACAAGCATACACTAAAGTCAGCCTCTGGTTTTGACCTAACATTCAGAAACAACCAAAGCTATCAGCAAATCCTTCTTTAAAAGGAAAAAAAAGATAGGGGACCTAGTTGTTTGCTGTGGCCATTAACAGGCGACCTCATTGGCCGCTAACAGGCGCCCCGGAGGCGCCAGGATGCCTGGTGCTGCTGCCCTGTAAACTAAGCTAAGCTAAGCTAAGCTAAATTAAGCTAGCCACACAGCACAAAGCGCAGACTGACAGCCGGACGAGGACAGCCACAACAGAGCATTAAAACAACACCCACCTACCTGGCGCACACGCAGCGCAGTTTCTAACTCATGCTGTTAAGCCTGCACATTCGTACACGAGTATTAAATAATCGTATTTTCGATGTAAAACCACTAAAAGAAGGGACCACAGCCCAGCCCAGCCCACCCACTGGCTGTTTTCGCTTCCAGCTACACTTGACGTCACCAAAACATTAACATCAAGTTGCATTGTGGGGCAGAGAAGTCCGCCAACTTAAAATCAGTGTAACGCCAGTGATATTAATGTGTATTTGAAGTGTTAATAACGTCAGCCATTATTATATGATAATTAAATGAGAAGAGACTATTGTGTGTTAACCTCTGTGGTTAGTAAATGCTGCTCAATGGGTCCTAAGCTGCAATCATTACACGTCTGTGTAAGCACTTATTGAATTTAAGTGCATTTTTTAGCATTATGCTGGTTTCTAATAGTGAAAGATTCGCTTTTTTACTTCACAACATACCCTTGTTAATTCTCAGATCAATGTTTAAAATAATATATATGTATTGTTATAGATTAAATGACACAAAGATGCATTGAGCTATTAAAGTTTGCCCCACGGTGACCAGCTACAGTATTAAACCTGCTTAAATCCTCTTACATTGATAAAAAATAAATAAATATAAAATCCAGCAGTGATAATTTTACACTGAAAGAGTGTGCATTGTATTAAATCACTTATTTACGTAAGCTGAATTTCAATAAATACATTTTTAAAAGGTCACAAATGCATCCATATCAAATCTGGATCAAATCTGGATACCAGACAGCTGATCCTGAACACATCTAAAACTATTGTTGACTTTATAAAGAAGGCATTTCAACATCTCTTTCTCTATCAACGGGCTGGTTGTTGAGAGGCTACATGTGCCTATACAAGTCTTCATCATGGGACTTAAACACTGTTTCACATTGTTAGTAAAGCGCACCTCCAACAGCTAAGGAAATACAGGGTTAGTTGGGAAAGTATAATTCATTTGTATAGAACTGTTATGGATTAATTTCTCCATCCTGACTTGGTATAGTAACACAACCAATCAGGGCAAACAATAGCTTGAAAAAGTAGTAAGTAGAGCCTCCAAGGTCATTGGTTGAGGTCTATCTTCCATAGCTTCACACTATGGCACCAGAATCACCAGGAAGGCTGGAATCATCATCACTGACCCCTCCAACCCTGCACATCACCTATTCAATCTTCTCACATCAGGAAAAAGATACATGAGCAGAGCATCACATATTAGGGATAGCACCAACCTCTAAACTATTGAAATAAGCACTGAACCTCCTGTTACCTATATCAGGTTGTAATCAAAGAATCTGAAACCATCAAAACCTATATTTATGTATCATGTCATCATATTCAAGTTAAAGACACTGGCAAATATCTGTTTTTGTCTCACTTGAGTAGACTAAATTTAGACTTAGTAGAGGACTAGTGTCAGAGCACAGGCTTTCCAAATACAAACTATGACTCACAGCAACAACCCAGAGGAGAAGTTATGAACTCACCTTCAATTTTAGCTCAAAAAAATCTTACAGTTTGCTTATACTTTGGTCTGTGTGGGGGAGACTTTCTTGCTATTATTACAGCTGCACAGACATTTAGAAACAAGACTAAAAATAACCAGTGACTTCCATTAGGAGCAGTATTCAGACATGATGCAATCTTTGTTTCCCAGTTAAGAAATTTGTGTAAAAACTGCTGATTATTTTATTTGATAAAAGTTGGTGAACTTCACATTACAACCAAAGACACTGTTATTTTCTGGGAAAAAGTTGGCAATGACTACATTTAGATGAGTTTGATTCTCTTTAATTATGAACCAGTTATCGAATGATTTGCTGCCTAATTATTCCGAGTGATACACTGCAATAAGGTCCGGTCTAACTTCTTGCTGTGACACACTTTTTATGCATGTCAGGGTTTTTGTTTCCGTACCTCTTTAAAACTGATGAAGAAATGTTTCTTAATTAAGATTCAGTAGTGATCCATCCAGGTGGGTCACATTTCTAAAAATCATTAGAGTTTATTTCAATTTTAAGACATCTGTCTACTGCAACTCCTGCATATAGTACAGAGCAGGTCACATTCCTCCTGAATGTGCTGAGCAAGATATTGACCTCAAAATTGCTATTGTTCTCAATTGCAATGCAAATATCATTCCATCTCTAGTAATTATTTTGGCAATGCAGCTTTGATGTGGAAAGGCAAAAGCGGGACGAGGAGCAGCAAGACTCCCACTCGGAACAGCAGAGACAACAAACATTAAATTAATTATGAATGGAGCAGCTGGTGTGGAGGTGGGTTGCAAAACGACTTGCAGATTGCAGAGGTCCATCTAAACAGGTTCTCAGGCTTTATGCAGGCAGAAGCAACATAAATAACATGTCCTGTATAAGATTTGCCACAGGCATCGGCTGAGCCTTCAGCAGGTGTTAAAGTCACCTGATCTGCCAGGTTTCTGTTGGCTGAACTTGACTCAGTAGAGCCATTGCTACGCTAGCATTAGCCTTACAGAGCATATTGAATTGATCTGTCTTTTTGCCTAGGTTTTCATGCTGTCTCCATCCTCCAAGGAATAAAACATTTACAGTGATGGTGGTCAATGGTAGTTTTAAAACGCGTCTTAAAACCCATTTTTACTCCTTGGCATATGTCTGTGAAGGTTCTTAGTCATCAAGGTCATCGTAGTCTAAGGAGCTTGGAGAGAAACGCGTCTGGACTTCTTTGAGTTGCTTGAAGACGTTTCACCTCTCATCCGAGAAAACTGAAGAAGCATCTCGGATGAGAGGTGAAACGTCTTCAAGCAATTTAAAGAAGTCCAGATGCGTTTCTTTCCAAGCTCCTTAGACTCCTTGGCATATGACACTGTATGACCCTGATTTTATTGATTTTATTGTTTTTAATCTATTGTGCTCATTTTATTGTTTTTAATTCTAATTATCATTTTATACTTTTTTATTTTGTGCTATTTGTGCTTATTTTATTATTTTAAGTTTTTATTTATTTTATTTATTTATTTTGGGTAAATTATTATTTTTTTTTTTTAACTTATTCATGTATCATTTTTGGCATGCCAAGTGTACAGCACTTTGTGTTCAGCTGTGTTGTTCCGAAAGTGCTATATAAATACATTGCTTGCTTGCAAGGCAAATAAATTAATAGAAAAAAGGAAAAATAGCACAGTTATTGATATGAACCAAATGATTAAAGATAAAGATCTGAATGTTTCAGAAGCTCATCTAAACAGGTTCTTTTGGGAAAACCCTATTTTCTCTCACTAATTTCTCAAAACTCCACATTGAATCACCGGTATTATGTGAGTGCTAGACTTCAAAAGTCCTTCTGTGCTCCCTGTCCCTTCACTGAAGTGTGCAGAAGATCAGATCTCCCAACTTTCCTCTTCCTGAAAAGTTTCATGAAAACCAATAGGACTCTTTGTGCCCTGAGCTCTCATGCAGATCTATTATTACATAATACTGCACCTAAAATATGGACTTAATGATATATTAATTTCACTTTTCACCTCTGAAGACTCCTTCAATTATTGATTGGCATAGTAGATGTTAAGAAAAATGGCAGTGAGTTTGTGTGTGCGTGTGTGTGTGTCTACGCGTGTGGATGTGTTATTATGTGTATGCAGAGCAGAGAGCAAAAAGGAGAATTATATCAAGTATCCAATACGTTTTCCCTCCACAGGGTCCGTTGACCATGAACAATGGCCAGCGCTGTTTGTTCCTGCTTACCTGAGGCTTAGGTCTCCAGTGAGTCAGAGCAAGACCCAGCCAGTATCTTTTCTCCAGGAACAGAGCTCCAGCACAGAGACACATTATCCGCAGCTTTCTTTAATTAAAGACCCCCGGTCGACACTCTGTGCCAGGTGACCTGAACTGCTCCGAGCCTGCATGTTTCTACCACTATCCTCTCCACTAGGGATAAGTCTCAGTGGATAATTAGAGATTGAAATGCTATACTGCTGTCATGAGATGGAGGAAGGATTATCTACTAGGACTTTCAACTTAAGAGGCGGGGAAAGAGGAATAATGTGATGGTTTCTTCTACAGTCAGCCTACCTATCTCTTTCTCTTACCTTTCACCCTCTCTCTGCCTAAGACCAAATAATAAGCGAGGGAAGGGACACACAAGTGACTTTTCTTAATGTATTCCACCTATTCCTCATCTCAGCTGTGTTAGCGAGTTAGTCCCAAGCAGGTTTCCATCCAGAGCTGACATGGAGTATCCAGGGAGAAGACTGCTTTCAGCGTTCCTGCTTTTCCTGCCTCTTCTGTATGTCAGATGTCTCTCCAATCAAAAAACTACAGGTATCAATTTAATACTGTTGGATAGTCAGATTAATGCTAAACACATCAGTGATCAAATCCTGCTTGTTTGCATATTTAAAGGGAGGCTTTAGTGGCAGAACTGCATGAGTTGTGGAATTTGAGGTCTAACTGTTAAAAGTTTGCACATATGTAATTTGCAACTTGTCCCTACTGTGTTTGAAAAGTCTCCTGGTGTGTGCTGTCTGATGATGAGGAGCAGAAGTGTCTGGATTTGGCCGGAAACGCTACAGCCCGAAATGTAAAAGGAACACTGCAGTGTGTCCGTGGCTTAAACACCAGGGACTGTATGGAAAAAATCAAGGTACACAAAGAACAACTGATGGGGAAAGTAGATTCTTACCAAAAAATTGTCTTACATTTCATTTCATTTATTTTATTTAATTAATTTTTATATCAGCTCTGTCAGATGCATGGCAGTTGAAATTTCTTAACATTAATAGGAACTGTTATATCTAAAAAGTGACTACAAAAGAAAATAAAAAGTATCTGTGAGACATAAAATATGAAATATAAAAATATGAATATATATTTTGCTCAGAATGGGACTGCAGATGCAGCCTCCATGTTTGGAGATGACATCTATGCTGCTGGTTTCTGCCATGGCCTGGAGCTTGCTGCAGGAGAGTCCTACAATGGTGTAGGTAAGTCACATGTTTGAGCTCTGCAGCAGGTGACACAGGAAGGCACTGAAGTCTCTGCAGCTTATGTCAAAATGCGGATACTGTGCACACAAACTACTTTCTTGTACCCACTGCTTAATCCGACTTTGAAAATTGATTCCTTTTATTTATTTTTCATTTTTGGTCTCTTCTGTAGATGGTATCAGCTACTATGTGGTGGCAATGGCACGCCGCTCCTCCTCAGACCTGTCCCTGCTTGAGATGCATGAGCGCAGCTCTTGTCACCCCGGCATTCGAACCACAGTGGGGTGGACTGTTCCCATTGGCTATTTGGTCAACACATCCCAAATCAGTGTAGGAGAGCAGTGCAACTTCCCAAGAGGTGAGTCAGAGGGGACAGGGGTGATATAAGTGTAGGTGTGCTTTGGTGGAAGGTGTATGAAATGTTCAATGCGAGGAGGGGAAATCGGGAAAGCAGTGAAGGGGAACAAAGAAGTGAAGAAATGAGGCAGACTGGAGATGCAAGGAGAGGAGACAGTCACACAACAGTGCTCCTTTCTGTAAATGTGAGGTGGATAAAGGGATAAAAGGGGGAACACAATAAAAAATCAGAAGGAAAGATAAACAGGAAAAATGCTGTCTCTTAAAGTTTATTATTATGGTGCTCTGGACACATGGTTCCCAACCATCAAGAATTTAGTGTGGTCTTTTTTTTGTATAAAAATCCAGCATCCAAATCTTGTAGAGACTGGTCTTAAAATAAATTTTTGTCTGAGCATAACTTGCACATGAGGTCCCAAACAGTGAAGAGCTCATACTTATTTAATTTTAAATCAGTAGGTAAATTTAAACTGCACAAAAAAAGATAAATCTGACTTTTAAAGTCTTGTGATATTGATAGCAAACTATAAAATTCAACAGTGGGAAGATGAAAAAGAAAGACAAGTGGACCTGAGTTATTTACTTTGACAGGGACCCTTTATGGTCATTTCCAGTACTATATTTTTATTCTTGGACTCTCTTAACTCTTGGAATTGAGTAGTTTGGCATGACTCACAGTTCATCCTGTCTGAGATTTCTTCTGTGATCACAGTAGTGTGAGCTTAAGATGACCACAATAAGGATATCCCCTCTCAACTACATCATATTAACCCAACAATAGCAGAAGGAACTGAGTTTAGAGCGTTCTGAAGCCTTGTACAGTCCATATGCTGACCATGCAATAGTTTATAAACAGGACAAAAACCTTAAGCATGAAAGTGCAGAAGACTTTTCAAGTATTCTTTGGTGTCTCTGTCTTTTTATTGTTAGTGGTGGGGAACTTCTTCGGTTATAGCTGCGTGCCGGGCATTAAGGATCCCCAGCACGATCCCAGAGGCAACAATCCAAAGAACCTCTGCGAGGCCTGTATAGGAGACGAGAACGACAGACACATCTGCGCCAACAACCACAGAGAGCGGCATTATGGAGAATCGGGAGCTCTGAGGTACACTGACATTAGTAACATGGGAAATAATACAACAACAGCACCCAGAGGTGAAGTAGATGTTATGACTGCTGCCTTTGTGTCTGCCCTCAATTTATATCCATTCCAGCATGCTGCCTCCATAAAGAAAATAATAGTGGAACTCTAGTGTATGCCTTATCTGAAGGTATGCAGTAGAGATAATAACAATACAGTGACAAATTACTGTGTGTGTGTATATATATATATATATATATATATATATATATATATATATATATATATATATAGTGAACAGATGGAATACACAACCAGATTTAAATAAGAGAACAGAAAAGAATAAATCTAACAGTTCCTGTGATTGTGTTGCATAATTTGTTTAAAAAATCTTGTATGTATTAAAATATAAATATATAATACTGTTTGTGCTGTGCAGTATTGCCGTCTGTGTAGAACAGTCTTTGGCACAGTACTGAATGTACTTCAGAGGGGAACAAAAGAACTACAGGGGGTGATTTCTTAAAGTGCCACAGTAAGTGGCAGAGGGAGTTTACTTATGGTCTCCAGAGTCTGTTAACAGTAGCACACTGGCAACTGTGCTGACTTCATTCATATTTCAATCTATTTATAGACTGAATGTGTCTTGCTGTTTGTGTGTTTTCGTTCAGGTGCGTGGCTGAGAACCTCGGCGACGTGGCTTTTGTCAAACACACAACAGTCTTTGACAATTTGGATGGTCAGTGTGCAAAATATTGTTTATTTTAGAGACTATGATAGTCGTAGTTGTGTGATATAATTTTTATAATGTCTCAATTTGTGATTACATTGCTTGGAATATGCAGAGGGTGCAACTCCCTGTCAAGACATAGGATGTCAGTGTTTCATAACGCATTTGTGCTTTTTCCAGAATGTGGAATACAGTGATCGGATTGCACTGTAATTATGATGTCATATGATAATATGTGGGAATGTGAGGCGGAGAGAAAAGTAAGCAATCTGAAAACAAGAGAAGATAAGAGTGAGAATGAAAAAGAAACAGATATTACACACAAACGCACACACAGGACAGCCACAGAGTTGCAGACATTTTGTCCAGCAGTGAAGTGCCCTAATTCTCTGTTTGCTGCATCTGCTCCTCTGCTTTGGGCAACATCCAAAATTAATGGCGATCATTATCGCCGTCACGCTACACAGGCTCTGCTGGTATAGCTGAGAAGGAGCAGTTTGATGCCAGCTCCACAAAATGCTGTCGCTGCTTAACGAAGCATGCTTTATCATATGGTTCAGAAATGTCCAGAGTCAGAACGATTAACAGAGGTCAGGAAAACACAGAAGGTCTGGGCTGTTGTCTGGGAACGCTGTAGGCTTCAAGGTGGTTTACCCTTTTTTCTCACAGTTGTTTGTTTTGTTAAACGGGGTTTTGTTTCCCTTTTTAAAATTCTCAGGGGACCGACCAAATCTGACAAAAATACAAATACCTGCATATAAAATCTTCATCGTTAAGGTGGACATGGTAAATTAGTCATAAATCAGGATTGCACTGTTTGATAAATGTGTCATCATAAACAAATTAATGAATGCACAAAAGAAAATAAAAAACTAAAGTAGTTCTTAGTTAATGTAAATAGCTTATTCAGTGTATGAGGAATAATTACATACTAAACATTACAACTTTCAAACGGTTTTAGATAAGGAGGTCAATGCATATGATGTTACTTTCCTTAGACTTAACTCAGAGGGAGACCGTGTAATTATATGGACAACTATGTCTTGGTATACTTAATGTAAACTTTTTTCAAATATTATTTTTGTGGCATTTTATCCTTTATTGGACAGAGACAGTGTAGACAGACAGGAAAGGGAGAGAGGGAAAGACTTGCAGCAAAGGGCTGCAGGTCAGACTCGAACTCAGGCCGCTACTTTCTTTCACATGGTCGCCTGCTCACCCACTGAGCTAAACTGGCAACCCACAACTTACTGTAATCTTATCATCATGATGAGGACCCAGGATAGCTCTACAGCTGGCCAAGAAATACACTAGTTTCTCTAAACCACAGTAAAACCATGTTAAAGAAAGTGCATATTCATTACTGGCTTTTAGAGGAGTTGGCATGTGGACTTTGCTCTCTGATAGTCAGAGATACCTAATCCCTTAATAGTCAGGCTAACTGTTTGTAGTCTTAATGTAGCTGAGCTTTACCTTCAACAGACAGATTGGTTTCATTTGTCTTTTGTAACGCTGTGAAAGAAATCAAATGTGCATTTCCCAAAATCCTAATCTCCTGTTTATATATCTCCTCTCTTGCCCAGGTAAGAACCAAGAGTCCTGGGCCCTGGATCTGGAGGTGGAGGACCTGAAGCTGCTGTGTCCTGATGGAACGGATGCCGGTCTGGAGGAGTATGAACGATGCCACATTGCCGCAGTCCCTGCCAACGCTGTGGTGGTGCGTATGGAGGACAAGTGCCGTGTCTGGAAGTATCTGGAACGCTTACAGGTGGGTGTGGACATAAGCTGCATGTGCTTTGCTTGTGTGTGTGTTTGTGTGTGTATGCACGTTTTTCCACAGAGCTGTGTGTGGATCTCTGGAGCCTGTGTTATTTATCTGCAAATCTTAGTACGCAGGTACCTGCTAAACTGTCACCCTTCCTCCGTACTCAGTGTGTGGGAGACTCCAGGATGATTGATACGTCCTGTGCTGATCCGCCCAGCCTGCACTTACACACAATCTGAAAGACACTCATGTACACAGAACGCCAACGCACATCCATGCATGCCCTCATGCATTAAGCGCAGTCACACACTTCCTCTCTCCTGCAGAATGTGTTTGGCAATGCCACGGAGGGCTTCAGCCTGTTCAGCTCAGCAGGCTATGGCCAATCCGATCTGCTGTTCAGTGATGCCACCCACCACCTGCAGAGAGTTCTGGGTAGCTACACCTCTTGGCTGGGGCCCACTTATACCACTGTGCTGCAAGCCTTCGAGTGTGAGGGTAAGAGTGATGACGTGTGCCTATTTGCCTGTGTGTAAAAATGTGTTTATGTGGAATTGCTGATGAAGAGTGGGTGGCTAAGTGGCTGGAGGAGTGTTTTTTGCTTTGTGTGTGTGTGTATCTGTGAGCGCATCCACTGCAGCTGTTCTCATTATTGCACTCTTCCACCACCAGGCTTCTGCTGATGGAAGAGGAGGAAGATATCCAGCACATCATCTTCCACCCCATCCCGCTTTCTCCATCCTCCCTCCCTGCCATCTGTGTCCCCCGTCTCACCATATTTTCTTCTTTTTGCTTTGCTTTATTAATGTTTTTTCCCCCCCTGCATTTCACCACCCAATCTTTAATATTATATCCTTGCCCTCCTCCAAACTTTTATGTCTTTTAATATGCTTGCTGGCAGGTTATGACAAGGTTAAAGAGTGGCTAGTTGGCTGTTAAAACATAACTAAAATTGAACATATTTTTAAAAGGACGCTGGGGGGGGGGGGGGAAGTGTAGAAAAGAAAGGGATAGGACAAAAAAAGTTAATGATTGTTGTGGTTTTTCTTTTGTGTTTGATTAACACATACCAAAAAAAGTCCTCTTAACATTTGCTGCCCTGTATATTTGTTGGGAAACTGCAGCCTTCTTGGCTTGTTTCATTAGACTAAGCTTCGGTACCACCCTTCCACCTCACTCCCACAGGGTCTGTCTCTGGCACTGAACAACTGGGTGCTATTAACTTTTTGCTTAGAAGTCTCAGTTACTGTATGTGTGTGTGTGAGAGAGAGAGAGAGAGAGGGAGAGAGAGAGAAAGAGAGTATACACTTTTGTTTCCCACAGCCATTAATGCCCTAATTGGTGCTCTGGCATACTATACTGTTTGTGCGTGTGTGTGAGTGCATATGTGCGTGTGTGTGTATGTTTATGTGTGTTAGTGTTGATAGGATTCCTGCTTTCCCATGCCTTGTATAGCTTACTCCTTTGGATCACTGCTTTCTCACGTCCGGTATGGTGATCCAGGCTGTGCCAGCTCACAGTGTATTTTAACACCTTACGATTAGAAAAGGGGGAGGACTTAGAGTTGAGTTGCCTTCAATGACCCTTGAGGGAGTCTTAAAAAATGATAATTTTCTCATCTGTGGCAACATTTGCGTCACCCAGATTCCTCAAAATTTGCAGCCTCTCCCACACTCCTGTCTTTATACACATGTGGGTTTTTTTTCCTATAATATGTCATTTATAATTTAACATTACCACCAGTAGTGAGATGATGATAATGATAATGTGTAAGAGTTACTAACAGCAGGATGTTTAATTAGTCAGTTTTGAATTTAATCTTATTAAAAAACTGTCCTGGGGAATTACTAAAGAAATTGTCTGCAAAGAATTTGTAACTGCAATTGACAAAAAGAAAAACAAAACAGCATCTATAAGCATTTATAAGGCACTATAATTAAAGAGACGCAACCAGTTTGACCTTACTTGACCTGCTGAATCGTGTACTGTAATTGTGGGCTTTTCACCTCATGTCCACCTCATGTTATTCCACATAGCGCATCACTGAGCTTGGCAATCAACTGATAAGCCGGATGAAGTTCTCCTCATCAAACTGTGGTCTTTAGACCTCGTCATGCATGAAGAATCCACAGCTGGTACAACAGATAATTTGCAGAAATTTGGTGGCGGATTTTTTTGTGTGTGCATTTCTGTTGTATTTCTTCAACTCTGGTTTTGGTGCTGTTTGTTGCTACTTTTGTCCAACAGGCTTAAAAGAGGCTTGATGTAAATACTCGTCTCTTCGTGAATGTGTAGTGCTGCAAACCTTCTTTATTTTCAACCAATTAAACGAATGATGATAAAGAGAATAATCCTCTCTTCTTTTCATGCTGGCTTCTAATTGTCCCGAAACAGCTATATATCTGTGTGGAAATGAATTAGATTTGATATCATCTCTTTTGCTTCATCACCCACTCTCTGGCTGCCTCTTGCACACACATTTACTCAAAAATAGTCACTTTGCTCCCTCTCAGTCATTTGGAAAGGGACATAAGAGGATGAAAAGAAGCAGAAAAGCACAAAGGCTCAGGTGTTCACTCGGTTAGCAAGAAGCACCTCCCAGGTGGACAGGTGAATCAGAGACACACTATCTTCATAGGTGGTCCACATGTGCAAACTGAGCTCCATTCAGGGTAGGCTAAATGTGCCTGCTGGCAAAGCTACCAGATTTACAACGCCAGTGGCTTAGAGAAAGCCCATGTTTTTGATGGAGTAGTATCATTTAGAAGTGAGCAGATACTGTAGATTGAACTGCATTGCAGCAGAGTACTGCAATCATTCTCAATCCTCAGCTCTCTTGCTGCCCATTTTGCTGCGATGCACAAATAAAAACAACTAATTCAATTCAGTCCTCTGAAACTTGAGCGTATAGTATAAAAGAGAAGGGAGCGTGTCAGTGCAAGTGTTGGAAAGTGATAATTAGTCATTTAGAAATGGAGTTTTTTTGCACTTATACCAAAGCATACTATAGCTGTTTGCATCTATATTCGTGCACTGGTGTGTCTGCATTGCTTTGCCAACATAGGAGAAACTTTTGCTGGATTAATTGTCTTGCTTTGGCTTTGTGTATGTCTTTGATTACAAAGAGAGAGGGATTATGGGAATTCTACCTACACAGAGGCTTTGTGCACATCTAGAAAGGCCATTACACCTCCAATAATATTATTGGACTATCTAACAAGAAGCCTTATGTATAACCAGAGGTCCAGATAGCAGGAGATCTTAAGCATTTAGATGTTATTTTGTGCAGTAGTCCAAAAAGGTCAACAGCAGTTGTGCATGGGCTGAGTGATGCATGTGTATAAAAAGATGCTTGAACAGGAAAAGGAGCAAAGAACGAAACAAAAGTTCACACACAAAAGAACACATAGCAAGCACAAACATTGGCTCCAGTGTGCAGATGTCATTGTTTTTAACACTTTACTACAAAGACATGTATTATGTAGTTTGTCTATTATGACTGGATTGAGGGTTTGCAGACACGTAAACACTTACCATGTGGCATTCACGTGTCCAACACTTTGAATCTGTGATAATTAATCCTGATAATAAAGTATCAAGAAAACAAGGCACCAGACACACATGCTTACAGGCCAATCCATAACCATCTGGCAATGACCAGCTGAGGTATTCCCCGTTTGGCAAGCGATTGCTGAAAGTTGACAGCGGTCACCAGAAAATCAGTTGCTAAAGCCCCAGTCATACTGGCCTAGAGACCAATATGTGACACCCTGGCAACCACGAGTCACAAGTGGAAAATGTGTATTCCCTGCCAGTCTGGCAAAAAAAACTCCTTGATTTGATTGCCAGCAGATTATATGTGATCACCTGTAGTTTGCATGGAACATGAAGACTTGTCAACAAGCTACTTCAGAGAATTACTAAAACTGGGAAATGTGCAGGACAAACTCAGAAAGTCAGAGAAGACCCACCAAACCCCAAATTCATGATCCAAGATAGCAGAAGTGCACACAAACAGTAGTAAAACTGTAAAGTTTTTAATGTGTGTGCACTGCTGCGTATTTCTAAGTCGCTAAATAAGTGATATGCAGCACACTGACAAGCTCCTATCCATGAACATGCTGCAGAGGCAAAATGAGTAAACAGCACATTTAACATAGGAAAAATCCTGGCTATTGCATTAACATTGTGAAGAAGCTAGATAAAATGAAAGCTTGATAAATTTAATTTCGGTTACTATACATTCATCAAACTACTGTGTTTACACCTCAAAGTACTAGCAAAGTTGTGGTCTGTCGCTGCAAGTGGTACACCTTCACCTTCACACCACCACAGAAATCTTAAGATTTCTGTGAAGGTGTATGTCAGGCCACAGGCTGTAGCTGTAACACAACTCTAAATCAGCCTGAACACTTTGGAGCAATTTATAAAAAAAACACTTCAGTTGCTAATGTTATTTTGCTAGCCTTAGCTAGCAATACTCACAGTTTACTTTTAACGTAAATGAAACCTCTGGATGTTTTTCCTATTGTTTTTAATACAATAATACCTACAACAGTTGTGTTTCGTGTCATCTTGCGTGTTTGTGGGTATCTTCATCTGCGCTGACACGGGTGATGGCGCGAATGGTTTGACCGGAGGTTGCCAGGCAAGAGCGCCAAAGATGAAGGGGATGACAGTGATGGAGGGGGAGAGGGGAGAGGAGTGACAGGTAATCCATCAGAGGCGTTACTGTCATTATTCAATTACCACCCATCCTTAGCACTCTTGATAACCCTAAAACACACACACAGGCTACAAGTGTGTGCATGCAGTTGGAAGCTGCAATGGGTTAGCAGATCCTCTTACACACAGTGGGTTTGTGCTGTGTGGGTGGTGAGGTGAGTCGGGACACAGAACTTGGCACTAGTTCTTTATATGCTTTTAGTGCAGTAGACCCTTAAATCTCCACCTCTTCCTCTCTAATGTCCTCTATTCCCTTCTCACAGCTCTCATCGCTCGCGTTTTTCTCCCCTCACCTCTCTTTATCGACCTCACCCTCAACCTAACCCTCTTGCTCCTCACTTCTCCCTCTCCATTCCATAGTTCCCACCATACCCCCCGCCTCCTCCTCCTCTTCCACCTATCTCTCTCCTCTGTTCCGTCTCCTGAGCCCGGAGCCGATAAGGAACACGGAGTATGATTAGACGCCAGTGACACCAGGCTTATCGTTCTGCTTCCACAATGCTCCCTAGATCACTTGCCCAATAACAGCCAAGCATTGCAAGCACATAAACACACATGCACACACACACACAGTTTGTTCCATGTTGCATCCATAATACGACCCAAGCTGGGTGAAAAATGACCACAAGCAGCAGATTGTTTAAATGTGAAGTGGTGGGGAGGAGGACGTTTATGCACCGTAGTGTGCATAGGTGTAAGGAGCGTGACAGAAGATGCACGCTCAGGGTTATAAATATAAAACACTAGATGGCACTGTCCACTCAGCAGTGCTTCATGTATTCATCAATGCTTTTTCCAATAAAACCATTATAATGCCAGAGGGCATACACATTACTGACGCTCCTCAAGGTGTTTCAGCATCCTCTCTTTTCCAGTTTTCCTCTCACTTTCCTCTCACCTCTCCTCTTCTCATTTCATTTTCATTTTCTCCCTTCTTTCCCATTTACACTTCTCTTTTTTTGCTCTCTTCTGTCCTTGTGTCTACCTTTCTGCTCGCCCTTTTCTTCCCTGTGTCCAATCCCTTTCTCTTTTCTCCTCTCTGATGTTCTACTCATCAGTTTTTGTTTTCGTGTCTTGTGTCCTCTATTTCTTGCCATCTTTCCTCTCTCCCCTTCTTCTAAATCTTCCCTGCACCCCCAAATTTCCTTCCCACGCTTACCTCTGCTCCACCTTTGTCTCTTTTCTCTCATCTCTTTTCTCCTTCACCCTTCCTTTTCTGTCATGTTTTTTCACTTCCCCCCTCTGTTTCTAATTTACCCTTTTCTTTAATTGTTTCACCTCCTTCCTTTTTCCCTTTTCTTCTTCTCCTCCTCTTCTTTCATATATTCTTCTTTTCTGGCACTTCCTGTTCTCTGCCCTTTTTTCTCTTCTTCTCCACTCACACACTTTTTCACTCTCCTCTCTCTTCCATGGGGCAGTAGCTCTGTAATGTTGTTAGGACATGCTCTCATTAATAACCTACACTTTGAGAGTCTTTGCTAGTGGAGCGTGAATCTCTCGTTCGTTTGGGGACGAATAGAGGGTGTTTCACTGTGTGTGCGTGTGTGTGTTAGCATAAAAGAGAGAGAGAAGACAGACAACGAGAGAAAAGCCAATGGGTGAGTGTAATGCACAAAAAGCATGTTGTTTCCTCACATTGTTTAATGGTGCTCGATCAGCTTGCAGTCTGCTGGTCCAGTATGTTTTATGTGTGTGTGCGTATTGTAGGTGGGCGTGTGGAACCGTGCCAGACGTCCTTGAGTCTGACCCTGTTAAGGAACCTTGCCTTTGGGCATCCCATGGCTCAGTGCTCATTACTGCCATAGTCGCACGCATGCACATACACCTTTTCGAGCTCAACCACATGCCAAGTGATCGACTCGGGAGCCAACACCCACCTCCAATTACAGGTAAATTTACAGGTCTGTTCTTCAAAGTGTGCGTGTGTGTGTGCATGCGCACTACAGTATATTCACTACCTTATAAATTCTAGGTAAAAGACTAATTTGTGACCAGCCCTTTCTCAAACCTCATTACGAAAAGTGTTTTTTAAGTGTCACCGTTAAGCGTGAAAGTTAAGGTAATGGCGGCACTCAGGCAATTAGCGGTGACAGGAGAAGTTAAAGGAAGTTAGAGAGTGAGTTTGAGTCAAACACAAGTATAACAAGGATGTGTGAAGGTGTGTTTGCGTGCCGTACGTGCGAGTGTGTGTTAGATTTATGTTCCGCATGCCTGTTCCTGTTCCTGCGCTCCATAACGAGCCGACAGGTGTACGAGCCAGCAGGCTGGACACTGACTGATGCAGCGCTAATGCTCACAAACTCCTCCCTCCCGCCCCTCACCACCTCTCCCACCACACACACACACACACACACACACACACACACACACACACACACACACACGAGTAACATACTGTACAATAGGTGTTGTCTTACCTCAGCAGTACACTGAGCTTTGGCAGAGAGGCAAAAACAGAGAGGAGCAGGCGGGGGATGAGAGAGAGGGTGATTAAATAGTCTAGTTAGTCCACAGAGTGGTTGAGAACATTAAGAGCTTGGCCATTCATCAGTATAACACACACACAAAACACTATGTATACACGCACCCACTCATATTGATTGTACAAGTTAAAAATGTCTCTGCTTGGTGAGCCAGTGAATTCTCATAGGAAAACAGCACTCAGACACAGAGGCACACACACAAAATCCCCCCCAAAACTCCCATATGCACATCCGCACACACACCCTTACTTCCTGTCTCTCTAAAACAGATTAATTTTCCATCACTTACCCCTCCTGTCATAAGTGTGAGCACCGACTCATTAAAACTCTTGAAACTCCCTCCCACACCTCCCCACCAGTCTCTCTCTCATAAATGGACAGGGCTCCTTTACTGCTATGGAGGTGGGGATATAGAGCGAGAAAGAGAAATACACAGACACACACACACATACAATGAGAGTCTGGGAGGATGAGGAGGAAAAGCAGGTGGGCTGTCAGACAAGAGAAGATGAGGAAAGAGAAGAAGGGGGAAAAAAACAGGTGGATTGTCAGAGAATAAGCAGGCAAAATGAGGAAGGAGGAGGGAGGATTTCTACAAATAGGATGAAGAATGAGCAGACGGGGGAAAGGACAAACAGTCCGGAAAAGGGAGGATAAGCTGTTGGGATGTTAAATAAGAAGGACACAGAAATAGAAGGACTGAAGAGGAGGAATTAGGAGGGTTAACGAGGAAAGCAAAAAAAAATTAAGGACAAAATAGGGAGAAAAACTGTGTGGCATCTCTGCTAAAAGGCTGGGATAAGAAGAATGTGGAGGAAAAAGGAGGAGCATTCGCAAAGAAAGCTCAAGATGGTGAATATGGAGAAGAAGAGATAAAGAAATGATGTGAAGCAAACAAAATGAAGCATTTACTTGGTGATTAGTAAACGGGATGAAAGGTAAAGGAGAAGAGGCAAGGACATCATGAGAGAGAGGGAGCAGAGAGGGAGCAGCAGAGCAGCAATTTCTCCTCCTGCTCTCCCAAATATGAAGTCCCTTGTTATCACTGTTAAGTTTTAATCTTCAGCCTAACAGTCGTTTTCATTATCAGGATAATGCCAGTTATTACCTCTTCATTGCCAGGAATATTATGATGGATGTTTTCCAATCAGCCCCAGCATTAATACGATCAGCGCAGACATTAGCACAATCAGTCAGCACGCTGCTGATAATAACTCATGATTGTTGTGATTTAGTCCCAATGCCACGACAGCTGGAGCTGCGTTTAAGCACCATTAATTACAGAGAGATGGGGTGAGTGAAGGAAATAGAAAGGAACAAAAAAGGGGTGGAAAAGGATGTGACAGAAGATTCAAGGAGCAAGGAAGGAAGGAAAAAAATGAGGGTGAATGCAAAACAAAGACAACAGCAGGCAGAAAACATATTTTCCCTGCATTCGCAAGCATGTTTGGATTCACCACGTAAAATGTTTGTTGCTTTAAAGTGATTCATTCAGGTGACAATAATGAGCACCAAACTCAGGCGGTACCAAACAACTGCAATGAGATGAGATGCAGGTGTAGGTTGTTGTCCACGAGGAAGAGCACCTCTTTGTTTCGGGTGAGAAAAATAATCAAATTTGACTGTTGAACCGTGCCCGTGTGCTTGTGTGCAGCTCCACTTCTGACTGATATGAGGACTCCAGTGTCTTCTGCTGGTCTACTACTTTGTAATTTTTCCTCTTCATCTCGGAACCTTTATAAAGTAGATTCCCAAAGCCCCGGACTGAGTGCGCACTTTAAAAGTTAAAACCTTTAGACTTTGAACAGAACAAAATCACCACATTGGTTAATACAACCCATTAGAAATCCTCGGCCTTGTGCTGCTTTTGTAGACAGTGGCGCCACACTGTGAGAAATTTCCCTTTTGTATAGCAGAAAACTCCTGGCAGCTAAACTTCCCACCATTAAACTATTACTTTACATTGTGTAATTGATTGTACATTGTATATTTATAAATCTTAAAACTTATCTCCACTACTTGAATGTTGGAAACCACACACACAACATAACTGAACTAACTAATCCCAGCACTCCTATATGAACATTATACATTAAACAGCCTTATAGATATTTTTGCTCCCATTTTAGTCCATAGGTCATTATAGCAGCTGACTAAAAACAATTGTTGCGAAAATGATTGTCTTCAGGTTCAGGGGTCTAGATCTGACCTCCATACGTCGTTGTTGCTGAGATTCGGCCCATTTAAAAACCGACCTCTCACTGGTAGCAAGTACTCTTCTGAAACACCCACTGGTCCTCCTCACCTGTTATTAAAAGAAGTCATTCCTCTCACCTGTACTCACCTGCCTGCCCACTCTCCATTGCTCTTGGACTCTCTATACTCTTTGACAGTTTTCCTTCCAAAGAAAACCTAGAACTCTCCTGTAGTGTAATCCCGTCACGCTCCTGAAAAATTTCATTAATTCATTCAATTTCCAGGCAAAACAAACAGTATTTTTCAAAAACAAGGAAACAAGTGTGTAGGCAGAAGCAACAGCTTATACGCGCCTACCTCATAAATAATACAATGTTTAGCTAAACACAAACTGAGGCTGCAACAGAAGACAGTATTTCATAATTACAATAATTTCAAAGAAATCAAACATCTATATATTTATTAATTTATGTTTCTTTGACAAAAGTGCCATGTAACTTCAATACATCACTGGCATTCATTTACTCCAGTCAAAGAAAAACTGTTTTTTTTTTTCCTTAACATTAGTTTGTATCTCAGGTTTTTGAAAAAGAAATATTCCTCTTAATTCATAATTGGTTGTTCTCAGCTGGAACAAATCCTGGACACCTGGAGATAACTGGTGGTTTTTTATTTTGTACATAATCTGCATAATGTTGAAACCTCTTAATTCATGAATTTTTAATGTATTCAACAGAATGAGCAGTGGGATAGTGGAATTGTAATAATTTGCTCTGCACACTATTCATATTACTTCCGTTTGTGATAGAAATATACATGAGTTGGTGATATGTATTTGTATGTATTTTCCCATCCTTCCACCTCCATCAGTCAAATATGAAGCTATGAGGGAGCTATGAGGGAGCAGTACAGCATGTAGAGAGAATCTGGATTTACAAGTTCTTTGGCTTTGTGTAGTAATGCAATTGTCTTAGAATTTTTTGTTGTGTTGTTTAATGTGAGGTTTAGAAACTGAATTTACAATTAAGAATACGCCTAAGCAATACATCTCCTCTGCTCTTACAGCTACACTATGCCTCTAGAGTTTTTCGAAATCACCCACAGGCATTCAGGTGGATTTGTGGCTGTGAAGGCTACTGCATGTGATTGTAATTTGCAAAATCTAATTTGCAAAATCATTAAACTAAACTCTTTTCTTTTTCTTCCTTATTTGTTGGAGACCATGTACAACAAACATTAGGCTCTAAGAAAAAAAAAGATGCATTGCTCCTGATTTGGCTCTAGCTAATTTCCATCTGCAGTGCAGATCTGGGCAAGACAAACCACAAATAGAAATACATAAAACCCACACTGTCAATAAAAAATTTAATAGGCCAAACATCCCAGTTGAATCTATCAACATGTATCATATCTTAAGTGATTTAAGTAAGTTAAGTTAAGTAAGTTATGATTTATTACAACTACATTAGATAGTCACCATTTAAATGCACTTGCGCAGTCTTTGATTTGTGTAGCATAACTACAAAAATCAGTGACATATTGCTGTGCATATTCAGCTGTTTCTTCATGTGAACTTGACTGGTATGAACACCTGAAAATGTCAATTATAACAACTTTACTTCACTAAAACTTTATTTTGACCCTTCTGCATCGCTTAAATCTCCAAACCTGCAGGATGGCAGATTAGCAAAGCAGGTCAATAAAGCTCTACTCTATGTCACTCCTGTTTACAAGCCCAGTTTCACTTGTAATTGGGCAGTGTGAACATAAAGGGACCAATTAAAAAAATGCAACAAAGCAAACTTTTTTAGACTATGTCTTAAAAAAGTGAACCTTTGCCCTCAGATAACCGCTGCTAAAGTGGGCTTTATTTTTGGTGCCAGGCCAATCTATCAGCAGAAAGTTGTGTTTGCGAGAACAAGAAAGTAGCTCCGCAGGAACAGAGCCCAAAAGAAGCACACCCCCAAAAAGCGTTTGCTCTCCCCTATAGCATTACAGCACCCCGTGGTGGGTTTCCACACTAAACGAGCTCCTATCAAACTTATGTGTTGTAACGTGGGAACTGGTTGTATGTGAGAAATGGAGCAGAATGAACAACAGGGTAGATCCTATCTCACACAACTGCCATTAATATTATATTAGACCACATCACCAAAGGACCAGATCAGTGTTGCTCACGCTCACGCTCGCCAACGTCTATCGCAGAGTAAGTGGAGCACTCCTTATGAATATTACACACCTCTCTGTGTTAAAAGCTTTCTATCTGCGTGACATCGCTGGCAAGCTGCTCCACAGCTGTCAAACCGGTGTTGGGGAGTGATAGAGAAGGTGTGGAGGAACAGAGCGTAAGCGTGAATGAGTGCGTAAGGCCTGTGTGTATGTGTGTGTGTGTTTGATGGAGTGGCTGGTTTCTGGATGCATTTTGTCAACATCACACAGCTGTGAGGGACTGTTTGTATGTGTGTGTGTGTGTGTGTGTGTGTGTGTGTGTGTGTGTGTGTGTGTGTGTGTGTGTGTGTGTAAAAGAAAAGCAGAAGGGATCTTAACATGTTTATGAATATCTTAAATACTTTCCATTAAAAAAACGTGTGATTATTAAGTCATTGCTTTGTCCCATATAGTTGACTGCAGTTGTATGTTGGGTGATAATGGGAGATGTGCATTTCTCTGCCCTGTCTCCCAGAAAAAAATATGTTTACACACCAAAAATGTTTTCTCCTAATTGCATTTTGAAACTAATTTTCAACTCAGAGTTGATTGTGTTTCCAGGCAACATTTTGTGTGAAAGCAAGTCATGGGAGATGGTTGGGGTGAATGGTTGGCATGGAAAGCAAAGCACCTACAGGAATAGTTCAGGGTTTTGGCAGCTATGCTTTTTTGCCTTCTTGCCGAGAGTTATAATGAAACTAAAGCTACCACCAGCAGCCAGCTCACTGGATTACTACAACGACCGGAAGCAGGAAAACGAGCTAGCCTGTCTCCAAAGCATACTAAACCCACCATTACCTCTTAAGGTCACTAGTTAATGCATTAACATGTTCAAGCCGTAAGGAAACCAGTAAAAAAAGTAAAGGCTCTTAGCCAACTCATAGCTGAGCCCATAATAAGCCATAAAACTGGGAGATGTCTTTTTTAACAATTTAGTTTTTGTACAATAAAGCAATGCATGCACAAGCTATACAGACATGTGGGAGTTTTTGTTACAGCTGCAATTCCAAAAACATCAGGACACTATGTAAAAAAAAAAAAAAAAAAAAAAAAAATATATATATATATATATATATATATATATATATATATATATATATATATATACACACACACATATATACCCTGCTTAGCTCATTTTTAAATCAACGGTAGCAACCTGTCTCAAAAAAGTTGAGATCACAAGGCTGGAAAACTAAGTGGTACTAAAAAGAAACAGCTGGAGGAACATTTTGCAACTAATGAGGTTAACTGGGAACAGATCAGTAATATGGCTGGGTATAAAAAGAACATCTTCAGGAGACAACTCTGCAGGAGACAAAAGCCAGGAAGGCATCTGGTCCAGATGGTGTGTCACCCTCTTGCCTCAAATTCTGCACTGATCACCTGGCACCCCATCTTCACGCTGATCTTCTACAGATATCTGGAGGTGTGTGTAGACTCCTCCTGTTTCAAGAATGCCACAATCATACCAGTCTCCAAGAAATGCTCTGTCACCATGTTAAATGACTACAGACCTGTCTCACTGATATTTGTGGTGTTGACGTATCTGCAGGAACATCACAGCCCCACTACTAGACCCCCTACACTTGCTTACTTGTCTATCGGTATAAATATACATACACTACAACACCTTGGCTGCCCCGCAACATATGCAGGGTCCTGTTTGTGGACTTGAGTTTGGCATTGAACACCATAATTCCCTATACTCCCTATGCCATTATCCATCCTTTGAGTGAATCACAAACTTTCTGACAAGCAGGAATCACGCTGTCCAATAATAACCATCCCGACCTTTCATGAAAGCGGTAAAAGGGAAAACATCAAGTCTTTCTATAAATCAGTTTAAATTCCTTTCTTCTGTTTTTTTTTATTTCAAGTCTTTATGAATTAATATTCATTTTGGATCAGCTGGTTTAGGATTCACTGCAGAAATTTTACCACAGACCATTTTTTAGCTATCAGTTTTCAAGGTTTTACTGTTTTTTTATATACATACAATTTATAAGTAGACATTACATTATTTAGCCACTTACAGGAACAGGTTACTCCTCTATGGTCCAAAAACAACCACAGTTGTACAGTGCTCAGCATTTCAAGCGAATATCCTTTTATTACCTTGGTAGCACTATGTTGCATAAAACCTCCTTTGGAATTTCAGTGAATTTAATGCATTTACCCTAGCATGAATACAACACAAACAGCTTATCCATTTCAGGGGAGCCTATATGTATTTGGCAAACGACAGATTAGATCCTGGACAGGATAACACACATATTGATACCCATGGCATTAGAATATAAGAGTAACCAGTTAAGCTAAATTAACCTGATAAGTATGTCTCGGGACAGGTTTTTGTCTTTTTGTTTTTTTCCCCCAAGAAGCAACTATACTGACTTTAACACTGTAAAGTAAATTGACACTGAACCCCGAGCTGAACCGGTGTCCAGTCTCTTAATCTTCTGTAATAACAAATAAGTGGGTTGTTCCATCCACTCAGTTTAACATCTCTCTGTGTTCTACCTTCACTTTTCTCTGTCACCAAGCACTCCAAGCTCTTTAAACCACATTAACCCATTCACACAAACATTCATTATTTACTACCGTGCATCACAGATGCATCAGAGGTTTTTTAGAGTTCAGCATCTGCCCAAGCATACTTCAACATATGGACCAGAGGAAGCAGCAACCTTCTGATTAGCATATGAGCCATTCTGAAAGCTGAGAAATTGGTGAGAGAGTGCCAGGAGTCCATGCAGGAGATGTGGCTAATACGACTAATAAAGCACCTATGTCTCTCTATATGGTCTATGGGAAGTCTATGGGTCTATGGGTTGGCGTACACACACATACAAACACACACAACAGCAGTCTTGGATATAGTCCCACCCAGTTATAACATTTTACCCTTAACATCAGCTTTTCATTAATGAGGTCTTGATCATAGTCCTCACAGGTGACTATTCATCCAAATATTCATCCACACACACACACACTGCTCCTCACCTCTCCTTGGCACCTCTCCTCTGAGGCCTCTCTAAAGGCAGCTGGCTGTGGGAGCAGGTCTCTGCTCTATTAAAATCAGACCTCATCTCATCTGCCATCTATTCCACTGTAAATACACTCTCCATGTTCACACTGTGCTCTGCTCTCCTTGAGTGCTTCGACCCTCCGTCCACTTTGCACTGGCAGCAAAGCATACATTACATTCTTTAAGGCTGAGTGTCCTTGGACCATTATAAAGTGCCTTTTTAGTGCCTCCTGTGCGTATATCCAATGGCTTAGGCCACTGAATGAAAATGTGGATATAAAAGACTTTTGGCTCTTTATTAACCCAAGGGTACTCTTTAAAGGAACCAAAAGAAAAAAAATCTAATTTAGTGTTGAATTGAGTCTCACAATAAAATAGGGGCTAAATCTAATTGCAAAATTAAAAGACACAAAAACACATGCCAGAATAATATTTTCCACCTTCAACAGACAGCCTATTTGTCTTTTCGTAGATCCTTAAACTCCATTAGCCTTTTTAGAGTTAATAAAATCATATTTCATTACAAGATTATACACGAGGAAGCCATCTCCACAATAATGCCTGCAACAGTGTTAAATCATACCATGTTACACCACATAAATCCATTTAGCACAATGTAAACCAACAAAAGGATGTGTCATTTTTATTGTGGAGGGCTATGTAATTAAAGTTCAATTGTGCCCGCTGCATAAAGGGAATTTTATGGCAGAGCAGCGTGAGCAGTTCTCAAGAAAATTGCAACCCACATTCTGACCATTCTGCAAAACCACATTTTAAACAGGCACACACACTTGTTGCCTGCGTGTGATGTGTTTCAGGGACTTCTGTGAATCAGTTCCCTGCACTGGTAAATGAATTGAGAATAAATGTTCATGTCTTGCAAAAAAATATGATAAAAATACATCAACATATAACACATAATAAGTTGATCATGTTATATTTTGTCCAGTGAGAACTCTAAAGCACACACAGGCTGGAAGGAAACTTACTTAGGGTACTACAAAGGATGAAAAATTTAGGATGTTAAAAACAAATGAAGTGTAAAGAAAAGAGGAAAGGACACACAAGGATTCATTCACAAATATGAACAAAACATCTATAAACTCTTAACTTGAACCCAAGAAATCATGGAATTAAAAGCATCACATAAACGCTGAGAAGTGGCTCATTTCAGAAAATTATAATTAAGAAAATAAAATACTCAGAGACCATTTACCTCCATTAAATTCTGCATCTGGGTCTGTGCCATGCTCATTGGTCATGCATGAGAAAGAAAATAATTTGCATTTTGTACCTGTTCTTTCGCATAACTGTCAGAATTTAAATTTCCTCTGGGGAACAGAGGAAAGGATTTAAGAACTATTTATGGATGGATCTATATATTTATATTTATTATAGGCTTAAAATTAGACAGATTTAGGAACATGTATCCTACTAATATTGAATTATTTTAACAAAAGAATTATTTTTTCTGTACATATTTCTGTCTTACTCTGAGGCAATAGTACTAACGACTGTCACCTTGAAATAAACAATGAAATAGACGCACAGCTACTTTGACAACTAGATCTTTTTTGCAGAAAGCAAAAAATATTTCAAACTAAAAGCTCCAGTACTTCAGAATAAGATAAGAAAAACAAATGACAGACTGTCTTTGATAAGTAGTTTGCCCAAGATAAGAATTAGCGCCTACTGCAAGAGACATTACTAAGGATAATGTGATAAGTGTTTTTATATACGCTTCAGTTTTGAAAAAACAAAATCACACAGACACGCTGCACTGAATTTGTCAGCAACAGCGAGACGCATAAGCAGCGTTTCCAAACATCTGCTAAGTGCTGCTACTTGCTAATAAGTGGTTTGCAGTTGCTTTAGGGACTCATTTAACAAACAGGTGTTCAGAGGAGGAAGAGGAGCTGGATGTATTTTTAAGAATGTTATATTAACTGAGAGAAATGAAATAAAAGGAGATCCTTTGTTCAGTATCTACATATATCTGCCAGTGCACTGGCTCAAGTCCACATTAAATGAAAAACACATTTTGTCCACAGCAGGACGATTGGTATAAATTTCAATTTAAACTGTTGTACTAGACAGTTTCTCCTTATTCTTTTCTGCCACCTTTACAAATTACAGCATCATTTTGAACGGATGGGGAGAGTGCTTGAGTTAGGTTGAGACTAATCTTATTTTACTAGGGGACATAAATCCCTGAGGTCTGCGGATGTTCCTGGACTCATTCCCTGCAGTCTTAAAGGTTAAGAGCCGCCTATAAATAAGCAGGGCACCACATTAAGTTTCTGATCAAGATGAGGATACATAAGGCCCTTGAGCGCTGTTAGAATGTGTCATGTTGCATAAATTCCCTGCCTAAATTGACAGCGATTACTCCCTAATTAGTCTGCGGAGACAAAAGAGGTGTGATGAGGGTGAACCATTTCTGTCAGTTATAACGCAGCAGTGTCGTTGTGATGCTGCGAGGTGCAACCCAGTTTTGTCAAAGAGCGAACCATTTGTTTTGGTGCTAATGCATGCAAACCCAAAACAGGTAACAATTACAGTGTTTTAATTCATTAAAACCACTTTGCAGAGGCTTTTTGTGTGATTTTGGCATCTTTTAAATGATCCTGTTTGCGCTTGCAGAAGAATTAATCTGGGGGAAAATTAGAGCATTCATCTCATTGTCCTCTAGTCTGATTTGTGGGTGTGGGAAGAGAGGGTGTTGTGGCGCCACGCTTTTTTCTGTACAGAACGACTTTTAAGGAAAACTCTCCCTGAGTCTGGGTGTTATTTTTTATGTCTCTGTATAAGATTTTTCAATCTTATATAAAGATTGAATGATTAGTTTTATTCGTGGGAGAAATTCACCAACTTTAACAGAGTGGTTTCAGGGCCAGACATGTGTCACTGAGTGTGGTCTTATTGTGTTCATTATTTCCATTGCAGCTGCAGAATGTCTTTGTGGTTCAACATAATTTGAATTGCCAGCGTTTTTCTATACAGCCAACTTTTTGGTGCACTCACTTTCTGTTTCACCTCCAATTACGAGGCTTTGAAAGTGTGACTCAGCTGCGATTTTATTTCCAGCCTCTGTGATCATTTGAGTGCTTTTGTCGACCTGCTGGACACCGCTGCATGCCCACATTTCAGCAAATTACTTTAGTGACTAAAATGTTTTCATAAGAAAAGGACAGGACTTAAAACTGCAAAGTAAGACCCATGTTTTAAACTCAGCACTCCATGTAATGGTAAATATGTTCACCATTAGCTAGTTTCTTATTAGAATTCACATTGGCTGTTTATTAGTCATGATAAAGTACTTATTAGGGCATTACATTTTTACACTGAAGACACACAGGTTCTTTCTCCATTCAGGATTAGAAGGTTAAAGTTAGCACAACAAGTATTAGCTTCTTCTTCTTTTTCTTTTTAAAAAAAGAATATTTCATCCATTAATACATTTTCTTCTGATTATCCATTTCAGGAGAGAGACAGCCTTTCCCACTCGCATTCATGCTATTTAACCTAACCCCAGTAACTGCATGTCTTTGGACTGTGAGAGTAAGCTGGAGTACTCACACAGACACAGAAAAGCTCTTACTTTGAAAGGTTTCCACTCAAGGACCTTCTTACTGTGAGGCAACAGTAAGAAGGTCACGTGCTATAAAAGAAGATTTTCAAACATATTTTTTGCACGTTACTTCAAACCCCAAATACAAATTCACTGCTCAGACTTGCTGTATAATTTTTAGTTGACAGAGCTGTTTTTTGTGTAAGGATCAGGCAGATTTTAAACTACATCTCTGTGTATTTATGATTCTATATCTGTGTGGGCTATTAAGTGTCAGACTACTTATTAATCAGTTATAGGCAAAACTGGACTCACAAAGAGGAAAATACTCTGGTTTTTTTGTGTTTTGTTGCATAGAAAAATACCACTGTCACCTTCCAAAGCCTGTACTGAGCAAAAGATACTAAAATCATGATTCATGTACAGCTTCAAGGCTTATTATCAAAAAAAAGTAATTATGAGGTTACCGAGGGAAAAGTCAATAATGGCCAAGCAGTAGCAGTTGAAGTAAAATATAGTCATACAGAAAGAGGCATTAATAAGTGCTATATATTTAACTAATAAAGAACTGATATGCTATCAATATCAAAGACGTTATAGGAGCTTAGCATTAGAAAGTTTAGCACTGCCGCCTCACAACAAGAAAGCTCTGGGTTTAAATCCAAGCTGGATTTTTTTGTGCGGAGTTCACTTATGCGAGCCGAGTAGTCCAGCTTCATGTCACAGTACAAAGACATGCATGGGTTAGATTAAGGGGTGATTTACCTAAGGTGTGAATTTCAATGTGAGCTTTTGTCAGTCTCCAGCCATGCAGCAGAATGGTGACCTGTCCAGAGTGTAGTTTTGCTCTCACTCAGCTAGGATAGGCTCAAGCCATCCCACGATCCTCATGAGTGATTGGATAGATGGGCTTACATCTTTCTAGACTTACAGCGTGAAAACTGGCAATGCACCAGTTCAGTGCTCTGGTGGTGTGTTGATCATGCCGGGACTCTAGATCGAGCTGTAAATGAATGAACGCAGTAATGTTGTGAAACGTCATGCATGAGTAGTAGAAGTATGAGACCACAGAAATTAAAGCTATAGCTCTCTTCACATTCATTTAGATAAATGCCCAGTCTTATTAAATGAAAATAAGTACCCAGTCGCTGGCTAGACTTGCTAGAAGGACTTTGATGTTATGCATACTAATAAACAACTAGGTGGTGGTGAATGTGTGTAGCTTAGAGAAACTTCTACTGATGGCTTTCTTTTAGTTTGGAAGAAATGTGCAACACTCTTCCAAGAAAATTAAATTAAAGCACAAAAGCAAGTTTTTACGGTCTTCTAACATTCATTAGATTATCTCTGATAATGTTCCCACTGAGACGGCATTGAAATGTCTGTGTACTTTCTTTCTTTTCCTTTTTTTATTACCTGTTGTTTTCCTATTTAATAATCTGCCTGGCACTTTTCCAGATATTGCTTTGAGCAGCGTCTTAATTCAGATACCTGCTTTGAAACCAAATGTTATAGATTAATTGAGTTCTAATTTGAAACTCGATTCATTTATTAAGATGAATGTGCACGCACCCAGACACACACTGAAAGGGAAAACCCACACAAACTCCCTCTGTATTTCATTCACCACACTTACACACACACACATACACACACACACTTTGAGCTTGCACTCTCCAATGTTTCCTTCATCTCCCCTGTGGCACTATCAGAGGGGTGAATCTGTATCGTTTCCCTGCAGCATTACATGAGCTCCATCCCCTCGCATTCATTGACTGACATAAAACTTACAACACACACTGAAGCTTTTACACTCACTCTGTTAGACAGTTAGTCTTGGTCAGACGGAAAATCTATATGAAGAAGTGAAAAAATGGGAGATTTCTTTAAAAAAAAAAAAAAAGCCTTTAAATGCACTGTGGGCCATTTGTTTCGCACACATCAACCAGCAAGGAATCCAGACTGACACTCAGAGGGATAATGATTATTATTACTCCTCTCCTTGTGGAGGTTTGGGATAACCTTCTTTGTCCGTCCCCCAGTGTGGTGGTGCTGCTGGGGCTACTGGGCTGGAGTAGCTAGAGGGCAACCAGGGTCCACTGAGGCCCCATGATGGATGGACCATGCTTATTTATGGGGGAAAAACTCTGCGGTGTGGTGTGTTTGGGGTTTTTTGTGCGTCTGATATGTATGAGTGTGTGTGTTGGACTAAGAAACAAGTTGAAAAAAAAAGTGTGCAAGATGAAGTGGGCCAGTGATTTTGAAGTGTGCTCTAACCTTGACCTTGCTTCTGGGCAGAATAAGGCCAAACTCTGTGTGTGTGTGTGTGTGTGTGTGTGTGTGTGTGTGTGTGTGTGTGTGTGTGTGTGTGTGTGTGTGTGTGTGTGTGTGTGTGTGTGTGTGTGTGTGTGTGTGTGTGAGTGAGACCAAGAGAGAGAGAGCGAGAGAGGCTGCATAGCTGACAGGTTTTTAAAGGCCAGAGGATAGTCTAACCTTGGCAGAGAATAGGTTGGACACCAGCCAGCCTCATCTTCACCTTAATCCCCGAGCCTCATATATCCTTCACCAGACCCCGTAGAGACGATGGCATATTTCACTTTATGACCTGATCATATTTCTGATAAATCTTCACCATTTACACCCCAAAAGAGCTCCCTGACTATCACCCCGTTGAATTTTCAGAGCTGTTTAGTGATCGGCAATGCCCCCCTCTATCTGTTGATGGCACTATTGAGCTTCTGTATTCTGGCCTGTAATCTCAAGTCATCAACAGTCAGATGCAAGCATTAACAACCACCAAACCACCGTGCAGCCCCCTCATACCAGGTTCCAGAATCCCCCCAGCTTGCTGCCTCCACCCGCCCACCCCTGGAGCTGTGATAGATGAGCATGCCTGCAAAACTACTTATGAAACACTTAACAATAATAATGTTGTTATTTCTCATTCACTATTCCACAGAGCTTCCATTTAGTCTCTCCAGCTGAAGCAGAAGGTAAATGACAAAAACCCACACTTGTCACAAAATGTCATATAACTAATACAAATGGGGAAAACATGCAAAACAATGGTTGCATCCATATTCTAATGGCAGTAGTGGGTGCCATTGGTGCAATGTAAATACAAGCACTGTTGACTGATTGTGTACATGGAGAAAAACTGCACTGAAGACTGGGTGAGAAGCAGAGGCATAAACAGAAAAGAGCTGAAGGGCAAAACAGAGCCCACAATATGCAATTTGTCTTTCTTCTTCTTCTTCTTTCTTTTTCAGGCCATACATGTACATATGCCTATCAATATACTTCTGTGCATTAATCAGAGGGCACAATTTTAAATATCAGCAGTCCTCTGGGTTTCAATAAAAAAACAGCCAACTTCAGCTCTTCAGTAACCTGTGCATGTTTCCATCATAGTCACGTATTTTGATCTTTAACTTATTCAAAAATTATGCTGCATTAGTAAGTATCAGAAGAATGTTTTGTCTGGTGCAATTATATAGATCCGCCCTGGCAGTGGGAACATAGTGCATTATTAATATCTTCATATTACAGTACATTTTGCGGGGGTAACTAGCAAAGATCTGCTTTAGAGAAGAAATCAGAACTGACAAATATCTTGTTTGTCACTGAAGCAAGTTTTCAGCACTGACTAATAAAGGATGGAGGCAGAGCCAGAGAGGCAGGCTTTCTTTCCAAACAGGCAATTTTCCTTTTGCCTTAACCCTTACCCTGACCCTACCTCTAACCTCCACCCTGTCCAATACCATGGACAAAGAGCACATATTTCATGTGTTCAATCATTGTTGCTGACATTATGGCCATTGGCTGTCCTGTCAGGCGTGACTATATACCGGCTAACCCTCAGGTCCCTGCAAACACAGCGACAGCAGCCTCCCACAGTGATAGCTGCCTGGGAAATAGAAGTACAGCCACCCTGTGATCATTCCAGGAGCCATCCTGCCTAACAGCTCTGGGCTTTATGGCTCTGCTGCTTCTGGTGATTCACACTCTGTCATATAGTGCAAGCACAGCTACACGGACAGACAGATTCATGGGCACGCACACACATGTGCACCTATGCACACATACCGGCAAGGGTGCATCGACAGACGAGGCACATTCCTGCACACACACATAGGGAAACACATGTTCATAAACAATACATATGCAGACAAACCTGAGAAATAAAACATATGTTCAAAGCACATATTGCACATGGGCACATTGGAGCAAAATTGGTGTTTATCAGTTTTTAAAAATATTTTATTATTATTAAAAAAAATAGATAAACACACATATTTCTTTCTTTGAAACAGCTCTGCACTTCCTAATCTTAAACTGGAAGGATTAATGCCATCTTTTTGCAACTTGGGTCTTGTTTAGATGTTTTGGATGTCAAACCAACCTCTGAGTTAAGTCAGCTAACTGAATGAATGAAAACAACAAAAGCAGAAGAGTAAATTTTTGAATATCAGTGCTGAGGTTGAAAATTCCCTCCATACTATGCATGAATTAAGTTCCTGCATCTACAGGAACACCTGCCTTTTGTTTAGTTTGAGATATTTTCATGACAATATGTCCCAATTTCTTTTTTGTTATATCTATCTGTCAAGGCATGATGTGGAATGTCCATTTTTGCTCTATCAATGGTAAAAAAAAAAAAAAAAGAAGAAGAAGAAGAAGAAATTAAATCTCCAAAATGTAATCATTTCTAATGTAGGAAAAAAGAAATAAATAAAATCATGCAAGGTGCAGACAGACTGAGCCTTGGCAGAAGTAATTATAGAGACTGTCAGTTGTAATTTACACACTCACTTCCTGCTTACTTACTAACTGTTCTCGCACACAAGTTGTCTGCAAAATCAGGAGCCATTAAAGACCACGGTCAAATACACTAGCTTGTGTAATCTGTCTATCTTTGTGATTCTCTGCTCATATTTTGAGCATATTTTGAACTCCTTTCAGTGTTGGCTGCACAATACAGAGCCCCCTTTCTGATGTCTTTCTCTTTCTTTTTTGCACATTTGTCAAGTTTTTTCCGGCAGACAAAGATAACCCATGTAAATACAAAATTAATCTTTTTAAATTATGATTTTTTTTTAAGGGAAAAGGATAAAGTTTTGAAAGTCATTTTAAGATGAGAGCTTAGTTTTTAGATTTTCTGGAGGTTTTAATCAATAAAATAAATATTAACATTTTCTTTGAGTCCGCAGTCATTTTTGCTGTACAGTTTGTTTTGGTCAATCACAAATTCATTCGTCTTCTCAGTTTATATGTGAATAATGCAAATAGTGGCTCAAACTAGGAGAAAAAAGCCCATATATAAGTAATAAAATTCGCAATACACTTTGAGAAATATGCCCTTTATGCTGAAAATTAAACCATTTTTTAAATAATACAACATCCTAACATGTCCTCAATTCCTGCTCTGCCTGGTCACACCAGAATGTGGCACAGCAAAATGTATTTGCACATCCATGTTAGATAGGTGGTGCAGAAAGCTTGGTGATGTACTTGTGGGTGATGCAATGCATGTATAAATTTTTTTCAGCTCTGTTCCTCTCAGTTGCCTCAAAGTTCAGCACTATGAAGCCAGTTGGTCAACAGTGCAAATTCGTGTATCCGAGCTCAGAAAAGTGTAACTGCACAAATCTTGTTCCACTTCCATGACTGAATTCGCTGCGTAATGTCGTAAAGGGCAGCGAGACGGAGTTCTGAGCGATAAAATCTCACAAAGAACAAAGAAGGAAAGAACGCACACAATACTCGTGATATCTTCACAACATAAGGGTTTACTAAGGTGTTGTACACACTTTCCACACCAATGAATACTCAAATTCAGTAGCAGACACACAAACAAAAATCAGACCTGCATGGATCTGCACAGCATGGGTGAGTCTTCTGTCTCTTCCCCAGCACAAATAACAATGTCCTACAACCAGTCCCAACATCATTTTTAGTTACCTAGGTAACCTCACGTAAAACTTTAGGATCCCTATTAAAATCAGTCAGGATGGAATAAAACGCACACACACACACACACACACACACACACACACACACACACACACACACACACACACACACACACACACACACACACACACACACCTAACAAAATCCCTCTTAACCTTTACCAGCCTCCCTCTCTCACTCTCTCCCATTCCCTGTCCAGGCAGACTACTATTCAAATCCACCTGTACCTCTTCACCTTCAACAACCCGCACATTTTTCTCGACATCTCCTCTGTTCTGACAGAACATTATACCCCTCCCCTCATTTCTCCTGCCTCCCTAATCCCCCGGCTTTCCCCCTTTCTCTCCTCCGTTCATGTTACTCCCTTCGCTCACATTCTCTCTAATACAGTCCCCCTTCTACCTCACGGCTATCTCTCTGCTCCTTTTTCATCCCCTCCCTTTCCCTTCATCTCTATCCCTCCATATACTCAGAGATGGAGTGGATGGACCTTCCCCGTCTATCAACCCCAGCTACGACATTTTATCCCTCTTATCCTCTCTGTATCATCATCCCTTTCTCCCTCTCTACCTCTCCCCATCTCTCTCCCTCTCCCAGCAGCCTCCCCTTGGCCATTTCCCTTTGAATGCAGATGTGAGCTACTGCATAAATAGCACTCTGTATATTTTCACTGAAGCTTCACTGATTGAAGTCCAGCCATGACCAGTGCATCGCTTATCCCTTGCATCCCTTATCGCATCCTCGCGGCTGTAGATGAACAGTATCCTTCACTTTTGTGTCTCACTGTGGATGTGAATGAATGATGCATTGTGATCTGCAACATCAAAGTTGTGTTGTTTAATTCATACATCTACATTATCTGGCTGCCCTTGGCGGGTGTCAGCAGAGAGTGCAGTTTAGAGTCTGGGAGCGGGCTGACACCCTCCTGCCCCGGCCAGTGTCACACTGATGTATGGCTGCAAATTACTGCGATAAAAGCCTGATGCTGCTACTGTTACCAGCCACTTGAATGCACTTAATGCGGAGCGGGAGGGAGAGAGGAAGAGGAAGCCAGTGTGTATGTGATGCATCGCGCACTTGCTTGTGTTTGTTATTTTGAGTTACGAACTGTTCAGTTGTCGCCGTCCCTTCGGGAGGCCACTACAAGGTAAATTGGATGTATCTACAACTGTCATAGTGTGGGTAGCAATTGTGTGTGTGTCTGGTGGGATAATAGGATGGCTGCTTGAGTGAACTTTTCCTATCTCTCCATGTGTTACTACCGACAATGTCAGTGAACAGCGTTTTGTCAGATGTTACAGCTTTGAGCGATGCGTAATTCTCAGTGCAGTGACAGCAAAGACTGAGATGACTTTGAAGAGATGGAGGAGAGGCGGGAGAAGACGGAAGGGGAAGACAGAGTTATGAAGATATGAGCAGAGAGCAGGAGAGATGACAGGAAGGCAGGGAGATGGGGGGAAAATTGAGGACAGGTAAAGATAGGGTCGAGGGAGACAAGGGAAAGAAGAGGAAGAGATAATGCCAGAAAAAAAGCAAAGCAAAGCAGAGAAACCCAAGGAGGAGGGAGGAAGGAAAGAATGGGAACTTGGAAAAAGGTTTTGTAGGAGGAAGGGGGCTTTCTCAAGGACACAAAGCTTAAGAAATTTCCACAGCAAACAACTCCCATCAAATTGTGTTGTTTTGTGAGATTATGGGAGTTCGGTATGTATAGAGTTAAACTAGTTGTTACTACTTCCAGTTTTTATGTCAAGGAGCTTAGAAGAACAACAAGCTGGGTCATCCTGTCACAGACATTATCAATTTATTCTCTAGACTTTGCCTGAATGAGGCTACCTTCCATTTATGTCTTTTTAGTTGTAGCAACCTCTGAGGATGAAAGGTTTGTGGCTCCATACTGTAGAGGTTTACATATTGCCCAACAAGCAAAAATCTCTGGTTTGATTCTGGCAGGAGACATGAAACCCCTGGGAATTGCACCAGGATGGACATTTGATGTAAAAATCTGCCAAATTAAACATGTGGCACTATCTGCTGTGGCGATTCCTTGTGAATAAGGGATCAGACAAAAGTAGTTCCTTAAATGGCCATTTGAGCCTGGCTCCATAAACAAGTCAATCTCCACATACTCTGATATTTGAATCCCCAACTTGAAAGCAGAAATAAACAGCAAAAATAACAGTTTTGGTCTAAAGTTATTGCAAAATGAGGAAGGTTGATCTGACTAAGCCACCACACTAATCCTAACCCTAACCCTAGAGGCAATCAGTATGTAATTTTTGTTTTTATTAAATTGTTCTCCCATGTCTTTGCAATTATAGAACAATGAGAATATTTACTCTTACTATCTAACTATCATTTCTGCATACACCAAACAAAAACTTGTTTTTTTTTCTCCAAAAAGTCTGTTTTTGCCTTTCTCCAAACAAAATATGGGGGTAGAGTTAGGATAATCGTTGTCACCTGTGCTTATTTAAACCTCAGAGGTTTCTGTGTTCTGGCGTGAGGTTAGATCTGTTTTTCTGTTGTGATTTCATTCATGTTTGGTATTTATTGTGACCGAGCCAAAGTCCAGACCTCGACCCAGTAGACTCTCTGTGGCAGGATCTTAAGAGAATGCCTGCAAACATCGATGAACTCGTGTCCTCTTGAATCTTCTTTTTGTCTCTGTGCGCTCTGTGCTTTGTTTCTCCTACATGCAATCTCTTGAGCCCTTTACTTCCCATTAGTCTGTTTACCCTTCCTCATGTGTTACTGCCTGGCTAAGAAAATGTTTGAGTTATTTTACCTTTTCACCTTACATACCTTGTATTTTGGGCTACTTACTCAATACCATTAAAGGGGTGTTTTGACTTTACCTTGTCTGTTTTTTGGGGTGGTTTGTTTTTGAGTCCTTGCTTTCACGTCTTTGATCTGCCAAACCATGACAGAAAGTATCTCTCGATGATGTTCGTGCTGTTAACTTAGCCCTCTACCCTCTTGTCCAAATATACTTACCACTGGCTCAAAAACAAAACAAAAAAAGCAACATGAGGATAGCACAGTACTAAACATAAAGGTTTCAAAACAGGACTTCACAAACCAGAGGGCAACTTTGTGGTTGTCTCTCCATCGTTTAAATACAGTATTATCTTCCCCACTGCAAAGTTTACCTCTAGAGAAGTGTGTGTTCTTGGATTGCTGTGCTTGTGTTTCAGTGCGTGTGTGTGTAGTTTTTGCTTACCACAGCCTTGACCAGCCAATTGATTTTTCCTGGCAGTCTGTAGGGATCTCATTTGAGTTTCCAAAACGTTCAATTTCTCTGAAATTACAGGAAAATCCCCAAGACAACAAACCAAGAGAACATAATTCTCAGACCAAACCAGAGCCTTTCTCCATGAACACAGCTTCAAAACAAACACTGGAGTCAATTTTCCTGGTGAACAGCTGCACGTTATGTGACACATTTAGTGCACTGACCACTAGATGACTTCTCTGTTACTAACTTGATATTGAACTTAAATGATGTAGTAGTTAATTGGCTTACTGTGCGTGGTAATGTTTCATCTGTAGATCTGCTAACGTGTGTGTGCGTTTGTGTGTCTAAGATCTACAGCAGTGATCACCACTGCTTCTTAATGGTGCTTCTTTTACTTGCTGGATCTATGATGGGTCTGTGTGGCAGACAAGTGCAGAATACCAATGAGGAGAGCAGTTTCTGTAGGAATGGCTCCATCAGTCCAGCATGCTGCAAGCCCACAAATCTAAACCACTATCTCTATGCAATTTCAGCCTAATGAGCTCAATTGGAACAGAGGTTCAGAGATAATATTGCCAGAGCAATTAGGTGCAAATGGTTAGAGTATCATTTGGATAATAATGAGACATAAGAGCAGAGTCGGTTCATTTTTGTATTTTCTGTTAGTAAAAATATGAAGATTCTGGACATGCTGCTGCATATTTGAGATATTTGGGTCATGCTTGGATATGATGATGAATTACTCAACAAAATCTTAGTAATTTTCTTTGCTTCTTTCAAATGAAAACAGTGTAATTCATATCATTTTTAAATCATTTCAAAAAGAATGAAAACATTTCTTAAAAAGTTCAAATACTAGAAAACAAATAGTTTGGTACATTAAATTCAAAAACAGGCAAACTTTGTTTTAAATAGTTTTAGAGTTAAGCTATTTTTTATTAGATGTTTAACCACTTTGTTATTGAATTCAGTGTGTGTGTTAATTATAGAATAGATTCTGATTTATACGAATCTTTGACATGGTTTGATTAACCGAACACTTGCATGTTCCAGTCAAATGTTCAATGTTATTCAGTGACGCAGGTTTACAGTCATGTCATACATAACATATTTTTAAAAGCTAAACAACAAAGCATGACATATTACACTGTGAAACTATCTTTTTTAAATTAAAGGAAAAAAACCAAATGCAAAAGCAGTTTGTGAAAAAAGTACAATTTTATTGCTTTCATAGGAGTTAAGAGGAAACTCCGCAACCAGGTGCCATTAATCAAATGCACTTGAATAAGTGATAATCAGTGAGCGTGACCACCTGGATAATAGCAGATAATCTGGCAGTTTGTAGGTCCGGTGCATTTGGAAGTATGTGTTTACACATAACCAATGAGGAAAAACATCAGCAGTGTTTCTAAAGAGGCAATGGTTTCTGCCCATCAATCTGGGAAGGGTTTAAGGACATTTCCAAATAATATAAAGTCCATCATTGCACAGTGAGAAAGATTATTCACAAGTGGGAAATATTTGAGGCAGCTGCAAGTCTTCACAGGACTGAATGTCCCAGCAAATTCATGCCAAGGTCAGGCCGTGCAATGCTCTGAGAAATTGTAAAAAACCCAAGAGCTACGTCTCATACTCTACAGGTCTCGGAATGTTAAATGTTAAAAGTTCATGACAGTTCAGTTAGAGAAAACATGGCTTGTTTGGGAATTTTTGCCAGGAAAAAGGCTCATCTCTCTAAAAAGAACATGGCGGCCTGACTTATCTCCACACAAGACGACTGGAACAATGATAACAAAGTGAAAATATTTGGCCATAATGCACAGCGCTACGTTTGGTGAAAACCAAACCGCATATGAGCACAAAGACCTCATACCAGCTGTCAAGCACGGTGGTGGAGGGGTGATGATTTGGGTTTGTTTTGGGCACCTTGTCATCGAGTCAACCATCAATTTCTCTGCACACCAAAGTGTTCTAGAACTCAATGAGGAAGTGTATACCTCAATGAATTAAGCAACCATTTAATTTTTGGTATTTAAAAAAATCTATTTATAGATATATATATAATTTTTAAAATATAATTATTTATGTGTTTTACATTTCACTGTATATTCCAGATTTCTTTTTTACATATTAAAGATGTGACATGATGTAAACGAACAAATGAGCTCATGGTGGCAAGAAAAACAGTTTTCATCTCCTCTTGCTTTTCATTTATCTAAAACTTTCACTGCATACGAACTAAAAGCCCAGTACTGACACAGATGCAATCACACAGACTTTGAGCCACTCTCACAGAACATTATAGTTTTTGCTTTTCACGTATGAGACAGCTTATGTAGAGAGATGCTTTGCCATCTGAGAGTCAATGAAACCCCCGACATGGAGGCTTTATTAAAGACCCAACAGGTGAAGGAGGTCCTGGAGAGAAGGGCTCCATCAGCCCGAGACGCATAGGAATAATACACACACATACAGGCATACCATTCTCCATCTCCCTGAATCTCTATTTCTCTTGCCTTTACACTCATTGATTGCTTTCATCCTGCAATAACCTCTTGGTTCGACCACTTCCATACTCTGTTATTGTCTCTCACTTCATTCATTCTCTGCTGAATTTCCTTTTCCTTCTCTATCTATTCACATCTCTCCCAGCCGTCTCTGTCTATTCTTCTATCCCACAACACCTTTCACTCCTCTTGTATCTTGCCTTCCTCCTCTTTATCATTCTCATGGCCTCGGTTCTACCTTTCAACCCTCGAACTTCACACTCTCCCTCGCTTTTCGCTCTTTTCCCTTGCCTTTTCTACTATTCTCCTTTGGTTTTTTCATCTCTCTCACTGCCTCTCCCCCTGTTCACAGTGTGGCCATAAAGGTCAGGTTAGCTCCATGAATAAGCTGTAGATTTATGATGCTGCCATCTCCCAGGAATCACCGTGACCAGGGCCAAACAAAAACAACACCGCAATAGACCGCAATAGATCGCCAGAGCCCCATTCAACAAACGCAAGGGTTATTAATGAAGCTACGGACCGCTGCGCTAGAGGTTGACGGAGTGGTTAAACCTGCGAGTAGTGCACACGCCTGAGCATGCAAACGCACAAAAATGAACGCATAGAAACGTTTATGAGCAAGCGCACAGTTGCGAAAAAAAAGCAAACATTCCCAAGAATTGGAATCAAGGTGAACATTTTAGGATTAACCAGAAACCAGCTGCACATTTTAAAAGCTCTGATATACTACTAGTCTAATAAAAAATAACTTTGGTAACATGCATGGATCTCATTGAGATGTATAGTACAAGTAATAAGTACATCATTGTTTTGCATAATGGCGTAATTGTACGTAGCTTAATTAAAACGCGTAAATATTGAATAAAGAAGAAGACCTCTAACTGAGCCAAGGGAACACTCTTCTTAGATGCATTATTAAATTACGTTAATACTTTGCCTTAAGGTGGAACAAGGTGAATCGAGCTATCTATTCAACGTTTTCTGCAGAAGTATGTTCAGATTTATTCTCATACTTGTTCCCGGGGTGTAAAATAATGCAGTTTTATCAGAGCTGCTGGGCAAATCTCTTGCCGCTGTAAAGCGATGTATTTCAGCCAAACCTAAACAAGTAGATTTTACCATCTAAACCTTTATAGTGGATAAAAGCAACGACTGCCGTTTGTTGTGACACAAACGACAATCATCTGGCATCAAACCTCTTTACGTGGACTCTGCAAGCATCTAAAACAGTGCTGCTCTCAGCGGCAAATACTGGAGATACGCAGGCGACATCTAACAAATATCTAAAAAAAACCAAAAACGGCATCATAGGACACTCCAAGATGAGAGTGGGATTGCATAAGACTAAGATTAAAACTTAAATGTATCAGTTTGAATTAGTGAAAGGAAATGTAATGTAAGTACCACTTGGGATTAAAAATTCACCTTAGCTGCATTTTTGAAATTGCGAGATATATCCAGAATATTCTTTCACCTTCCATTTAGTTACAGAAACTACCATTTTAAAGTTTTTATCAAATTGAACGCAAAGTTTAATTAAATAAACAAAGATTAAACACTTTGATTAACAAAGTTGGTAGTAATAAATAATAAAAACAGCTAAAACAGCAGTAGTACTTCGTGATCAGGTGAAATACTGCAATAAACAAGCATTTGACATATTCAGCCTCCTTCAAGTGTTGTGTAGTCTTGAGGAAATTTTAACAGGTGGTGTCCATGAACAGTGCTTGACCTTATCTGCCAGAACTTTGTGGGTACAACAACAAATAAAATATATACACTGGTGCTATATAAATATATATATAAATGCTATTCAGTACAAGTACACCTGAAAATGCTCCTTTTTTCCTGCAAACACTGAAATATGTTTCTAAAACACAAACAACCAGATAACGGCTGATAATGAATGCCAAGGGAGAAAAAGATTATGAGTTCAACATCAGCAACAACTTGCTGAATACAAACATTAAAGGCAAATACAAACTAAAAACAGAATTTACATAAGTCAGCCTTATCATCCCGTGCAGTTCAATCAGCCTCTGCAAATATTAACATCTTTTTCCCCCCCAACACCAGACACTGTGACAGACTGATGTCCTGGGGATATGGTCAAATGTTCTGCTTACGATATATGCACAAAGGGATAAAGCTTTTTTTTCTGTGTGTGTGTGTGTGCATAAAAGCTTTTTTCATAATAACATACAACAGATTAAAGTCTTAGTGCTGTGCTCTGGGAGAAAGCTGTTTGTGTTTCCTTTGAACTATTCTAAAAGAAAAATACGTGTGATTTTCTTCGACACAAGTACTGTGTAGTCATTTCTGTCAACACAATCCTAAACATTTAAGGTATACTTTCTTTTTAGGGAATTGTTTAAAGCTGCAGCACATCTCCTGTTCACATCCCTTAAAAATTGGACTTCATTTTCCCGATCCTTTCCTACCTTCTTGTGTCGTTAAGAGACGCTCAGACACTCAGACAGATCAAATTACCCGTCTACACCTCGGGTGAACCTCATTACTCCTTTCTTCCTCACAATTTCCTCGCCCTGCTCCTGCACCCAGTGTTACCCCTCCAGCCTCCCTCTGTGGATATTTTCACTCCCCCAAGTGTTGGGTCACAACTGGGTCAACCTCCAGTCAACAGTCTGGATTAAAATTTCACGAGATCCCTGATGCATATTTCATTGTTCTATACCCTCTATCCATCACGCTACATCCTCCTGATTGCCCGTCTCTGCTCACCTCTCCTCTCTGTGCTCAGCCTCTAGAGTCCGGGTCTCACAGAAGCTAAATGGACTCATAACGCAGCAGTGAGTGAGATGCAGATAGCTATTATGACACTTTTCCTGTCACAATGATAAATAAAAAGTAGCCCACGCCGCCGCCTATTCTTACTGTTCAAAAAATAAAATGACAGCTTTAATAGTAAAGGTGATTCAGCAGGCTGTGTCTCAT
Organism: Pelmatolapia mariae; assembly: GCF_036321145.2. NCBI lineage: Eukaryota > Metazoa > Chordata > Actinopteri > Cichliformes > Cichlidae > Pelmatolapia > Pelmatolapia mariae. The sequence goes on along the minus strand of NC_086241.1, from coordinate 56,443,659 downwards.
ATCTGGAGGTTAGAGGCGTTCGAGTAAAGAAAACAGAAAGGATATCCAAACACACACACACCAAAAAAAGCAAATGCTGCAGCTTTACTGCAGGAGGACAAAAAAAATAAAATCGATAGTATCAATCAATGGTTTTTAAAAATCTTTATACATTCATAGCTGCACACTACTTAAATATACCAGGCACAGACGCAGTCAGTGAGTACATAAACAGGACAGACATGGAGATGCTTAATACTGTTTTTCTTTTTTTCCCCCTTTATTTATTTATTTATTTATAGAGGCATCTCTACGTGGAGCTTGAATGTCATCCCTTTGTGTGCCACTTTCCTCTGAAAGTGAAAGAAATTCATATTACAGTAGGTGATTCTAAATTGGATGTAGGTATGAATGCGAGCCTCAATGCCTGTCTCTGTGTTTGCACTGTGTGAAGTAACAAGCTGTAGTATAGGCTGCCATTTATTCAAAGTCAGCTGGATATTAAACAGGGTATATACAGAAATGGCACAAAGACAAAACTGTTTACACGATGGCTGCAGATCAAACTTGGGGTGGAGCTTTTTTTAGTTTTGTCATACGGCAGTTTCGATGCTGTCCTGTAAAAAAGAAAAGAGAGGTCAGGTTAGTTGTGCCCCAATTATATACAAAGAGTGTTCAGACACTGAAAACATAACAGAATAAACTGCAGATTTTTCTCTTGGTGCATTTTATTTTTCGGTTTGAAAGACAAATCCACCACACAGACATACAGTAACTGCTGCTAAACCTGAGAAAAAGTTTTCATTTTGCCTTTTGACTGTGGGTTTATGCGTCAGGACTTGATTAAAATGAGTTTGAGCCTTTTTTTTTTTTCTTTTGATGTGTAAAATAAATATATTTCAAAACAAATTGCTGATGTTAAGACAACTTTGGGGGGGAAAAAAACTTGGGCAAACAAAACCAAAGTTTTAAATCTTTCTGAAGAATATTCTTTGCTTTCTTTTTGTCAGGTTTAATTGGCAGCAACTTTCAGCACTTGCTTGATTGATGTCTGCCAGCCCAGCACACACCATTTCCTGATATTTAGAAACAGTAAAGCACAGTGATTTCTTGGCAAAAACAGTAGGATGCCCAGTATACACATGGTAGACTCTTGGATAATGTGAAATTAGGACCCAGCACTGTCCTTAAATTGGCTAACTTTACTTACAGAGTGACTGTGTGACAATAGGATACATCGGTTATACAGCTTAGAATGGGTGTAGCCCAATCTATTAAAGCTCCATCTGTGAGTTTGTCTGTTACGAGACCTACAGGTTGTAGTATATTTATTATCAGGTCTTAATGTGGCTTATTGTTATAGATAAGTCAACAGAACATTAAAATAATATTTCCTGTGTAGTGTAAGGCTCTGCAAAGGGTGGGTGAAGATCTGAAAGACTAGATGCAGTTACCATGGACTAAACTATCTGCCAATGGTAAATAAATCACTAGTTGAATATGTGATGTAGAGTAATGTGTAATGTTACAATGGTGAGGCATCATCATCACCCACTGGTTCAGGGACTCCTGTTCTGGAGCTTCAGCTAAAGCAGACCCTACTTTATTATTTAATTCACTCAAACCGAACATGTAGGCTTAGAAGCAGCAGTTGAGACAACCAAATCATCAGGTACATCAACGTTTTAGGGTTTTAGATGAAAAACAAATGTAATTCAAAAATAAAGACTTTTTTCAAGTAGCCAAGCTGTTGAGCATTAATGTGAATTTTATTCATTGAACAGGTATTCTTGGTGTGCGCTCTGTGTTCTAACAGCTGCAATTCCTGCAGTGTAAAAGAGACTTCACAGCAGATAAAGAATCAACTATAGCAACCTTTATATATTTCTCCATCACCAAATGAATTCATGCACATTTCTGTGAGAGTGCAATGTTTCATTCAGTGGTTTTAGTAAGGCATGCCTTAACACCTTACACATATAAAATACATTACTCGATCAGAGAAACTATACTGCAGCTTAAGCATAAAAGAATTGGTGAAAATGTAATGTTGGTGATAATGTTTCCAGCTACACCATTAACCTCGCTCTATAGTAAACTCCTCAAGTGCCATAGCAATAACTTATTCTTGGCTGGGAAATTACTACTGACATTGAAAGTAAAAATCTTGGTAGTAGTCGTGCTGTGCTATACTCCAAATTTTGGTATCAATCGATACAAAGTAACTACTGGGCGAGTACTGCCAATACCAACACTAGTAGTATATTGTCACGAAGTGTGAAGAAGAACTGCAGGCAATATAAAGATCTTATTGAATTCTTACATTTAGTGTGACCTTGACCTTGACCCAGTTTTCACCCAAACAAAATCAGCTCAAGCTGTTATTGGTATCAACCATCAGACAAAATTTAAAAGCAATATCTTGAAAACTGTGGACACAAGACTGCAGACAAACAAAAAAATGGAGCCGATTACATACTCCGTCCCATCAGGGGGAATAAAATAACAGACAAATAGACACAGAAAGTTTCAGACATTTCAGACATTTTTTCTAGAGCATGTTTGCGGTGTATTTTTTCATTTCCTAAAGAAATTATTTAACACAATTCAGTGGGATATGTACTGAACTTTGAAGATATTTTTTAATAGAATAAAGCTAGCATACAGTAAATATACATTTCCACATTTTTGGTTTATAAATTAAAATATGAGAGATTGAGGGAATCGGAGAGACATAAAATAATGGGTTTGAACATATTTTCACACCCAGACTCAGGCACAGGAGCAGTATGAGTCTTCAGTTTTAAGTATTCCCATGGTGAACTCAGAGTAATGCTACACTGTTAAAGTAACATTTTACTATGTTTTCCCAATTCTGATGGGATCTCTTATCTTTAGCTTTCATTTCCAGAGGATTAGGCGTTCCCATGGATTTAATTGCGATCTCCTAAACCTCAGTATCCTCTTGTCTAACACTGTCTCTGTGGGGGAACTCCACCTCAGTGCTCTTGTCTGTCTAAACCACAGCAATCATTCAGTCTACCTGAGCTGTGCTTCTGTCTGCTGCTTTCTAGCCTCTGTGCTGCTGAACTCTGGCTGACCTGACAGTAGACTGGTTTAACCTCGCAGTAACCCCCGCACACACTTGTCTCTTCACCCCCACAAGATTACCCAACCACACACACACACTCACACACATACATACTTCCTCACACCCAGCCAAAGTGCACAAACAGTCAGCTCTTTCATTTGAACATGATGCCTGACTGGCAGAGTGAACTGCCTCGCACTGAATAAAATTCTCATCCATTTTTAAACACTTACGGAAGAAGCCGAAAAAGGGGAAGTGGAATGTATGCCAGCTTCAAAATACAGTACGCAAACAAACAAATATAAAAGAGTATGTATAGAAGTAATAGCCTCAAAGCAGCATGAGGAAGCTTCACTCAACAGCACAGTCAGCTGCAGGGAGGCCGTTGGCAAACGCAGCATATGGCTCTTTAGAAACTGTGTAGCTTGTGAATGGAAATCAGGCTGCAGATGTTTGTTGTCTCCAAATGTTCCCATGGAGTGTATTTAGTGGACAAGTTATAATGGTTTTGTCAGGGCAAAAAAAGAAACTTGTGATCGCATGCTCAGTTCTCACCTCTTTGACAAACGGGTCCAAGCATGTGTCAAAACATCCAAACTGATCCAAATCATCCAGTCCCAGCTTGGTGAGGTCATCCATCGGCCACTTATCGCATGTTGGTGGTTTTCGTCTGTGCACGCGATGAAAGGCTGAAATCTAAATATAATCATTCAGTCAATCACTCAGTCATATCTGTGAAGGGTGTTTCATATCCCTTTGTAGAAGAACACATTGTTTGAGATGCGTTCCTTTCTCCACTCGCTGTCATCAAAAACAGAAATGTCTCAAAGAAGGATGTTGTCAGGGCACTACATCTGAACTTGTCACTGGTTTAAAAAAAAAAGACAGCATGGGAACTGAAGCTTTTTGCACCTGATGACAAACAGCAGCCTAAATTTTTAAAAGGAAAAAAAGGGCACAAGCACAATGCTCTAAAAAGAACATGGAAGGCGGCATAATGACTGCAGAAGCATTAAATAAACATTACGGCGAAATGACTTCTAAGTACAAACGTTAATGTTAGACATGGCAGAAAATCTGAATGAATCAACCATTAGTCGAAGGCAAATTTGCCTCCTCGTTGTCAAATAGAGTATGAGGCCTGATAGCAGGGAGATAGGACAAATGACGAGTGTGGTGTAATAGGACTCGAATAATACTCTGTAGTGAGTGTGTCACCGCCACACAGCCCCTGCAGATTTGTTTGTGCGTGCATGAGGAGCATTTGTCAAGTGTGAAAATGCGAACTGTATTTGCAAGCCTGGGTGTATACAGTATGTGTGTGCATATAGTGGGTATGATTGTGTGCATATTTGTTGCCGAAGTGCACTAAGAGCATTACACGGCTGAGCGCTCCGCTGACTCCCAGCAGGGCTTTTAGGCAACTTGGTGTCCATCGTTTTGTCTTGTAACAAACCAAGACATGCGCTCTCACACCTTTCCTGGTTCATTGTGAGGTTGTATTTGTGTGTGCTGCTGTGTGTTAACGTAGACAGTCGCACGCATGAATTAGAGCCTGCGTGAGTGACAGCTCGCCCTGTACTGCACCATAAACTTTTGGTCAATCGCGATCAAAGTAGATCCAGATCTGCAGCCCGCTGTTTCAGTCTTTCATTGAAGTCAACACAATAAATGAACCGATTTCTAAAATAGTCTGTGAAAAGGATTCCTGTTGTGATCAGTGCGTCGTTTCATCAACATAGTTTTTGCTTCAAGGGCAAAACTGAAGTGACATCTGCACTGCAGTCTGCATAAAATTAGAACAGTGATGGAAAGCACTGACTTTGGTTGACGATTTAATATTTCATGAATATTCCAAACAGGGTCAAAGATTTTACAAATCACATAATAATGTTAATAAGAATGGCAAAAAATAAAATAGACTCCAAAACTTCGCAGTATTGCTTGCTTTTCTCATTTCACACATTTCACATCAGCGACTTGAGAGGGTTAGGCTATGTGGAGTCTGCAGAGTTTGCTGACATGCAAATTCTGGACCTTTTACTATTTCATCAATAGCACATCTTTCATGTTAGCTTAAAAGTTAAAACTTTTTTAATCAATATCACATTTGATCAACAGCCTCTGCAGCCTCATCTTACTCCCCTTCAACATCCTATTCTAAGCCACCTGACCTCTCTGTGTGTGTGTGTGTGTGTGTGTGTGTGTGTGTGTGTGTGTGTGTGTGTGTGTGTGCGTGTGTGCTTGCCTGCTTGATTGCAGGACTAGAGACAGGTGCCCTGAGCTGGAGCAGAGCCTCACCAGCTGCACCTTGTCAGTGATCAAGCCTTTTCAAAACACCCAGCTCTTCTACCGCCGTCTTTCAAAAATCATAGTCACCACTAAAGTCAGTGAAATTGCAGTCGAGCCATTTGATTGATTACATCTTGATAGTCGTCATTTGTTTCATAGTTTCCCCTCCGCATTTAACTCTGAGCCCCATTCTTGCAGCACCTCTTTTGGATTTCCTTGCTTCTCTGGAGCCTTGCACTTCTCACCAGCCCAAATAGCACTCCAGCTCTCCAGCCTAAGCTTTTCCTCAGCCTCTCACCAGCATACCTCCTCCAAATAAATCACCCTTTACCTGCAACCTGCTTCCCTTTGCTTTAATATCCGCTTTTGGGATCACCAGTTCTGTGGAACACATCAAGTTACAAACTGTAATGGGGAAAAAATGTTGTTTGCAGTGATGGATCCGCAGGAAAAAATATGAACCTCCTCTCTAGTTCATCTAAACTCTGCAGAACAGTTTAGTGCCTTTCAGTAAATGATTTTGGTTTTACTGCCAACAACTTTGAAAAGGGAGTAAATATTGAACTCACTATATAATCACCAGATCGTAAACATTACTCAGAATGAATGCTAATGTTCCCTGTTCTAGCTGTATCCATTAAAAGTTTTGCTAATGTGCCCCCGGTGAGCACTTGCTGTCTTTGCTGCTATTGCAAACTTAGACTGTATGAAAAAGTTGTGAAGTGAAGCTACTGCAGAAGTGCCTTAAACCTGCACTTTATATATCGGCCACCAGGGGGAGATTTGGCTGGTTGCAAAAAAAATGATCGTGAGGAAGTCACTGAGAAAAATAGGCTGGTTTGACCTCAGCAAAAACTTTGCTGATGAGCTTATTGGCTCAGGCTGAGTTGCTATAGTGTCAATAAATGCTGAATTCAACTTATTCTTTTTGTAAATTATTGTCTGCTTTTAAATCAAAAAGGAGAATAAATCAGGATATTTTTAGTTCAAGACTGACTTTAACCAGCTAACACCCTTTTGGTGTTTCAGTCAGATTCATCCTTTGCTCGTGACATCTGACTTCAAAACAACAACAACATGGTAACTATGAAAACAGTCAGCTCAAGGTCTCAAACAGAACCTTAGTACCCACTGGGTGATGCTGGTGGCTAAATCGCTTTGAGTGGTGATTAAAACTAATTAAAGCAACTCTGTCTTTCTTTTCATGGTTTTGCAACTTCCAAAAATTATACGACTTGCAAGCACCATACACCAAAGAAGGCTGTGCGATTTCACAGTTTACAGCCTCAAATGCTCTTAAGCCACTCTATGCTAACATTTATTTATATATGTGTATATATATATTTATTTATATTTATTTATAACACCTCTGAGCGCAAATTGGATCACATCTTGGGAAGCGCACTGCGGTCGTGACTTCTCAGAATCGGCTCTTTGAGCACAAGAATGACAACATCACGGCTCGTAAGTCTGATAACATCATGGAGAAGCTCGCGGCTCTCCAACGGGAGATTGAGAGACCAGTGTTGGACTGTTAGAACAGCTTTGAAATTCATATGAGTTGTTCGCACTAAAGTTAAAACCACCATCACTTCATGCGGAGACCCCTTCGGCGCCAGCTGCGGTCTCAAGGCTGGAGCTGAACAAAAACACCCTGATAACGAGTGTTGAGACTGTTCTTCCCATTCTATGCCAGGCCACCTGGGTTGGCTGGAAGACTGTTTACTTAGCCTGGAAGGGTGAAGGACACTGTCTCAGCTGAACTCTGGACATACACACACACGCACACAGACATATACACATGCAGATATACACTCATCCCCCCTCCAAACGCCTTCGACGCTTATTCCCTTCCAATGCTGACGGTGGATCATGGAGACCAGCACATAGGCTGCAGGCCCGGATGTACTGTCTACATTGGCTGTCTCTCACCCTTTACCCATCCTTGTTGCTTGTCATGTGTTTCTTTGGTGTATTAAGAGTTTTTTCATGTGCTATGTGCAGAGGTGTTTTTTTCTGTTCTCAAACTGATCTCCCTGTTGGAGCTCAGTCTGGGGGGAGTTATTTTTTTCTCCTTATCTTTCCTCATGTTGTGCTTTTCCACGTTATACCCCTCTGACCTGTCTTCCCCATGTGATGTTTGTGTAATGTATGTATGGTCGGAAGGGTAAGACGGCGCTGGCACGGCTGGCAGCCTTAACCCAATTTCCCTCGGGATGAATAAAGTACGATCAATCAATTTATACCAGCATTTGGAAAGCTGTCAATAATTAATACCTCCAACTTCAATCGGGAATCATTGCATCCCTACAACTAAAGTTTTTCCCTGACCTTGCAAACAACTTGGAAACAACAAAGGGCTGAATTTTATGAATACGAAAAGCAGAATTTTAATATCTTTTCCATCTCATGTGGCTGCTCTCACCTACTGGAGGCCTCAAATCAAACTGGCTGGTCAGAAAAACCAGTTTCATAAAAGAACCAGCAACATTTTCTCACGAAACCTGTGAATGATGTTTTATTAATCCCGAATTTTTCTCCTGTGCTTCCTGTATACAGCACACAAGAAAAACAGCCAGCCCTTCCAGAGTATTCACATGAACATCTGTTTTTTGTGTGAGTGTGTGTGTGTGTGTGTGTGTGTGGGGGGGGGGGGGTGTATGTCCTTTGTGATGTACATATGCTCTTGGGGCTGGTTTCAGAAGTGTCTCAGTCATAAACTTTCCCATCCTTGTGTGCATCCCATTGTTAATTGATCTGAGATGAAACGGCAGCTCTTCTGTGTCAAATTCATGATTAAATACATTCCCCGCCCTAAAAAAACCATCAACCGGTGCCTGATAAAATGGAATATGCAAGCATTGCCACTGTCACGCGATGCAGACGGTCCCCAACGGAAAAACACCAATTACAGATGGCAACAAACACAGACCTAAACCCAGGGAGATTGCTCCCTGCTGTGAAAGATGGCACAGAATTCAGTGCAGGTCCAAAGAATGGTTCTTATTAAAATGCTCAAGACAGATTAGAATGAATAGAGAATTTTTGCCCTTTGAAAGATGATTAAAATGAATACAGAATTGCTTCTCTGAACGCTATGCTGCATACAGTCGCACTGCTCAGACTAGCCTTTTAATATTTAAAGGGAGATGTGTGGAATCCAGAGCCGAGGGTGGCTGAGGAAAAAGGGCGAGGGTGAAGTGGGGAAGGAAGACTGGTTTGGGTGGGGGGGCAGCAGAAAGGGAAGCAAATGGAGGAAAATGCTTGATCACGACTGCAACAAGAAAGAGAGAGGGCCAGAAAGAAGAAGAAGAAGAGCAATACGTCCAGCCACTGTTATTCGTTTTCATTTGAACCTCTGAACCCTGAATGACTTCCCATGGGTAGAAATGGCTTGTCAGCGCTGCGTGTGCGTTAGTGTGTGTGTGCGTGTGCAAGAGAAAGACAAAGAGAGTGTGTCCACGCTTACATCAGCAGTTCAAACCCCTCATTTCACCGCCTCAGCACCCCTCAGTATTGCACCCTGTTCTCTTTACGCCCCATCTCTTTCCTTCTATTTCGCCTCCACCCAGCCGCCACCCCGCTGTGTCACCAGGACGGCTATTTACTCTTCCAGGGCGACGATCAAAACACTCATTTTTCTCTGTCTGCCTGAAGCTCTTTTACTGGCCTTTTGTCAGTCAGCCTGCTTTGACTTATCTGACTGGTTTCTTGACAGTCAGGCAGTCATTCAGTCAGCGTGTAACTGTCTCGCCTTCCTGTCCGTCCACTGTCAGTCTCCCTCTTGGATTCCTCCCAGGAGGAATCCAACTTTAACATATTTCCAAAAAATGCATCACTTTTTTATCCAGAAAACAAATTATGATTTATATATGGTGAGAAGTTTAAGTATTCAGTTTTAGTTAATGACCTTCATCTACAGATTTGGATGGATTAAAAAAAAATCAGGATTACTTGTATTGAAAGCCATAATGTTACATTTATAACATCCTTGTATTGATTCAAGGGCTCCAATTGGTATGTCCCAAATAATGTCTAATGACATCTGAAAAGGCAATAAGTTTGATTAAAAAGACCAAACACAACAAATGTAATTGATAGATCTTGTTCTCCTACACAGGTCCTGCAATCCTAATCAAGTATCAGTAATACTGTAGGACTGGCTTTGCCATTTCTTGTTAACATGCGAAAGACTGTAGCTAAAAGCTCTGTCAACGAGACTTGAATGTAGCCTAACTCAAAAAAACATGCTATTCTTCAGTCTCCAGTACTGAACAGCTTTGGTGCTATGCAGTGATTTGCAGGTGCACGTCCACATGTGTAGCTGTTTACTGTCCCTTGAGGGCAGCGTCAAACATGGGCAAATTAAATGGGCCACCTACACATTACACATACAGGAGCTGCTCGGCCATGACCTTCTGGCGCCCCATTTTTGTTCTGATGTTGTTGCCAGAGGAGGTTTGGAACACTGCAGCTACTGAGTCAGCAGAGAATTGGTGACTTTTACACACTATGTGCCTCTGTCACTCTGTAGCTTTACGTGGTATGCCACTTGGTGGCCGAGTTGCTGTAGATCTGAAATCCTTTCACTTTGCAATACTTACAGCTGATAGTGAAATATGTGGGAGAGAAGAAATTTCGAATGGCCCATTCTTTCACAAAGGTTTATAAACGCATGTTACTGAGCCTGAAAACACATAGAAAAGCAAGATGTAACGTCTGGCTCAGATTTTTAACCAATAGCAACATTCCAGTAGTTGCCAGTCCTTCCTCCTTCCCACGAGTTCCTCCAGTGGCCATTTGGCGGTGTTTTCAAAAGGCTCCCATGCTGAAAGTCAGGGAAAAATTGAACATGTTTACAAAATTCCTCATTCATAACAACTCCACTGGGACCTGATTTTTTTTTTTTTCCCTTGATGCGTCTGTTAAGGTTTTATTATGCTACTTTTATTGAGCAGTGCATCAATACAAGCTGGTGTAGCAGCTGTCTGCTAGTCCACACTTCCTCTAATTTCAGTCATCAAACTGGACCTCTTGAGCGTGTTTGTATGACTGGTAATAAAATCAGACAAAAAACATGATTTTTTTGTATAATACCGACGGTCCAAGAAGGTAGTTGTCCAGTTCTTGTGCAAAGTGCTTGTATTGCTAATGCTAGCAGTCTGTTACTTTGCACCAAACAGCTCATGCATGCAGCCTGCAGACAAAGTTTGATAGAAGCCTACTTCGGTCTCATTCTGGCTCCAGAAAACTGACGTGCAGAAAAGACTGAAGCCTTAATGGATCAAGACTACTTTTCATTTTCTCATCATCAGTTTTCTGTATTCTGTCTTGGTTTTTCTTCTTTTTTTATGGTGACTGCTGTGGGTATTTCTTCCTGATTATAAAATGCAATGACAACAGAGAAAAGTCGTATCCAAGCATTTTAGCATGTTTTCCGGTGCTTTGAGGTGCAGGACCGTTGTTAATGGATGTAGGTTTAAAGGTTGAAGCAATCAATGCTGGATGCTGTTCCACACACTAATTTGGGGATAGACGCAGTTGGCAGATGGCATCAGTATGCCTCAAAGTGTTTCTCTAAAACCGTCTAACTTCAAAATTAGATGAGATTCAACAAACAAATTAAACAAGGTTTGAACTTCTCTTGTCTTGAAACAGTGCAGCTAATATAATATTTATGTAATTTTTTTGCTTGGTGTAATCAGTCCTCCTGTTCATACTGACAAATAAAAGGTCCTTTCAGTGTTTCAAATAAAAGCAAAGAAGCACAAAATCCTTCCTCCTTTCAAAAATACATCCTTACATTTGTGGGAAGACGATATGAAGCTTCAAAAGAAAGTTTAAAAGTCAAACAAGGTAACTGTCTTCCACGGTTACAGTATTTTTAGTACAGAATTTCCACTTTGTCTTAATAATGTTAAAAAAAGATTGCAGCTCAACTTTGGAAGTCTGGGTTCAGCTAACTAGGTTTCATATTTCAGTATAGATTTTTTTTAAATGTATTCCACTTATTAAACTCATTTTAACAGAAATCCAGGTGATTCATGTAAATTTTCATAAGGATGCATAATTGGAAGACTCTGCTAAAGCAGAAATGTTGTTTCTCTTAATCACCATGATAACAGTATTTCAGGGTTGAATCTTAGTATAACGTAGGTCTGACGTAGCAGACACACAAGCACTTGAATGACCTCCCCTCAACAAAAAATCCAGCTTACAGTGTTTTTCCTGAAAATAAGGACTTAATTTCAATGAGATTTCCAGTATTCAACTTCAGCCTGAGCCACCGCACCACCTCCAAACAGCACAGAGTCCTCTTTGTGTTAATCAGTTAACTAATCCCACTTAGACTGAGGAGTCTGAGATCCATTTATTATGCAATATAATATGAGTTATGAAACTGAAAGCTCCCATGCATCTTTATCCAGCTCCTAATGGCATGCTGCGCTTGTGTTTGTGTGGTCCACGTACAATATTACACATGTTGTGAGGACACAGAGCGAGTCCCCATAAAGTAAATCAGAATATTTTAGGGCCTGGACAACCTTTAAGGTTACTGTGAGGTTACATACATGTGTTGTAGTATTGTTTGCAAGGTATAGGCTGGTGCTTCAGTGTGAGTATGTGTGTGTGTAAGTGTGTTTATGTCTCTTCATAACTCATATGTCTTTATTCTGCTCTCATAATTAACAATCCAGTTTCATAGATGTTCATCCTCTGTGACAAATGAGGTCTGTGTTGGCCATGACCTAACCAAGGTCCGTTGTCTGTTTTAATGCTCCGGGGAGCGAAGCTGAGAAATGGGTCGGGAGAAGGAGAGGGATAGAGGAATCTATGTGTGCTTGTGCTGACCTGCGCGGGTTATTAAGGCCAGGATTCATGTTATTGTAAACCCCACAGAGACGAGACTTGGCTTTGATTCAGAGGACATTCGGTAGAAATAAGGAGGCTCAGATGCTGCTGGCAACATGGCCTCCCTGTTTAATCTTTCCTTGATGTTATAGGTGCACTGTTGACGCCGTGATAAAAAACAAAAATCCAGGCTTCAAAATGGGCTCTCTCAGCTCCTGCGAGATTTCATTTAATCATATCTTTTCATCTTTCTCAATCTTCTAAAGCGAACACCAATTTACACAAGCTGCAGTTTGCAAACAGATCTAGAGGTTTTCTTTTTTTTTCTTTTGAGGTTTTGCCAAGTTTTCAGTTTTCCTTATAGCTCTACAGTAACTCCCACTGTTACCTAATGAAGAGTCTAATTGTGCTGCGTTTTCCACCCTTTTGAGTGCTACTTAATGCATTGCAGCAATAGCAAATAGATGAGTTTGTTTGTGTTTGAAACCACAATGCACCACCTCACAGCTAAGACAGCTCTCTATTTTATACTTAGCAATGCTTGGATGAGTTCTGAGAGTTGGTGCCCCGGCACTAATGAAAATCAAGATGGAACTGATGATGAAAGGGAAATGTAAGACTGACAACTGTTGAGATGCAGGAGATGGCAGGAAGCGTTGCTCTCCCCTGTCGAGAAACATGTCAGGGCCTGTAATGAGTCTTCCTGTCTCATATGAAATGAAAACGTGCTATTATCACAACTCGATCACTCTCACATTACGAGTGAAATTACAGGGTGCACCGAAAAAAAAGAGAGAGAGAGAGAGAGACTGTAAGCTGAGGACATGAAATCATCGCAAGAATACCATTCAATTTCCAGAAATGTTTTCTCCTTTATGTACGTGTACTCACTGAAATCTCCGAGTGGAGGAGGGATGTAATAAATTATATTTCCATTCATATTATGCCAGAATCATTCAGAGAGATTCCTGATCGCACTGCCGACGAAAAACTCGCAGCAAAACTTTTTTTTATTGACTCCTGCAAGTGGGAAGATGAAACACTGCCACGTGTAATTACCAGGAAATTCAAACTCTGCTTGACTAAATATAGACATGATAAGACTAATTGATATGGATAATTTTTTTGACAGGACCAACTATAAGGAGAGGAAATGCGAGGAACTATTTGTTGAGTTGGACCTTGTTTAGCTCCAATCCTTAACTGTCTCTCCACGGTCACTACATCACAGACGTCAATATGAATTACATTAAAGTAGCGTCAGGCTCACCGGCTTTGATCTCACCCCCACTTTATTTAGCTTATGATGATGAACCTACAAGAAACTCATCAGCGCGGCCAGAATGAACAGCTATAATTGTCTTTACAAGGTCACGGAGTGATCTTTTTTAATTTGACGGCATTGTTAATTTCTTTCAGCTAATATCGCCGGACTGCCCTCGGGGTTGGGGGGTTGGTGGGTTGGTGGGGGAGGGGGCTGTTTCTTTCATGGTCTTAAGTCCAAAAAAAAGGACAGCACTGGAAAGGAGAGAAGCGGGGCTGGTGACGCACACTGCAAAAAAAAGTAGGATTAATTAAGTCTAAAGCACTTTGCCAGCAGTATGTAGATATAAATAAATCTACTTTTGTAAAAATAAATAAATAAACAACTAAAAAAGCCTCCTGTGAAATGCCCAATGATAAAATTTGATTGGACAAGGCTAAGATTTTTGCTTTTTTTTTCTCAGGATCTGAGATGACACTCAGCTGCCCACTCCCTGACCCCTCCATATATTTCTGCCGCCTCAGTGAAAAGGACAAAAGGTACAAACCTCCCTGATGACCCTTAAAAACTATGAAAAGCAAACATAAGTAGAAAGCAGCTATAAGCCCAAACCAGCGATGAGCTCAGTACTTTAAGGTACATGGAAAACTATCACTCACGTCATTTTATCAGAGTAGCGTGCTGCATGTAGGTACAGCACTCGGCATTAACACTTCTGACCGAATGAATCAATCAAAGATTTCCTTGATGCAACCAGCAGACAAGTTTAAACTGTGAATCACCCATCAGACTGACAACATCTACCTTGATGCTTCAGCTGTTCACCGTACAGAACTGTATTTTTGGCATGCTGTTGCGTCTGCTTTGTGTCACTGAGCTTGCAAGCGTTCTTTCATACATATATATATAAAAATCTGCATAAACTGCGTTTCTGCTTGTAATGAGGTTTGTGCCTACGCAAATCTCCAGGCGACTGAGCGGCATTCACTTTGTAGCGTCTCACAGCAGATAGAAATGGAAGATAAAAAGGGCGGAGGCTGGAGGCTCCAGGAGGGGAGATGGTGGTGTTTAATCAGGTCCTTCGTTCTTCTTCCCCTGCTGTGGTGAGCGTTGGGCTTTGACTCTGCCGCTCCCGTCTCCTCTGGCATTCCTCTGTTGCCATGGCAAAGCCACACTTATTCTCATTCCAGTGGCATTCTGCTGAATCTGTGCCCAGCAAACAGCCAAAAGATGCTCGCGCAGGCACACATGCACCACCAAAGGCAGACATGAATTTTTGACAGCAAGCATGCAAAAATGCTGAGTTACACATATTGAATACCAAGTTTGAAGCATATATATATATATATATATATATATACAGGTGCATATATCCACACACAGCCTGTGCACACATTATTGTTTGTCATGTGTGAGCATGAAGAGCTGTAAGCCTGAAGCCCCTACTGACTTGAATGCAAATTTGTGCTACAACCATCTGTCAGCTAACAGCTCTCTATGTTCACCCTGTGTGTAATTTGGACACTTGCAAGGCAATATGGCATAAAACCGCATTATATCTCACACATGGTATGCCAAACTGTATATCTCAGTCTAAGCAGTACTATCCAGGGATTGAGCCCTGGGCATCTGCCTTTGGCTTCATGACCGCTCTCTGATAACAGCATTAATAGGACAAGGTTAAGATGGGGAAGGTGGGGAAGAGGAAAGGTGGCTGCAAATGAAACAGGGAAGTAGAGGATGAGGGCATCTGTGAGAAGTTGCCTTCTAAGGTAAAAATAAATAAAACCCAGAATCTCAGTTTCTTCCTTTTTCTTCATTAGAAATATGAGGACCAGCTCGTCATCATTGCTTGGGGTGGAATTTATTTTCACTGCTTTTTTTTCATGTTTTTTTGCTATACACTCGGTGTTTAATGGCCTTAATGAGTGCTGTGGTCCTCGAGGCTATCCTGGACACTGTGCTTGTGTCCCCCAAGTACTTGACAGAATATCCTTCAAGAAGGCTGGAGAACAATTCCTAAAGACAAAGATTGGCTAGGAGAGATCAGACTGTATTGAAGAATAAAGGTGGTCATACCAAATACTGATTTCCAAGCTTATTCAAATCTGTGCTGTTTTTGCCTTTTGATGTACAGTATTATATGTAGGTTTGCATATGTTTCAATAAATCGATGGACTTTTTCCCATTTCTTAAAAAGAAAATATAAAGGAACTAGACTTCAATTACTGTAGAAGTTGAAGTATGATTGCTGCTACTGGCAGCTTCCTTAATAGGCTACAAGTTTACTGTACCTGAGATAGCAGCTACCCTGCTGCCTTATAGAATTGCGCCGAGGGGTCGTAATGATTTCTGTCAAGTTTTTGTATTCAAAGTGTAGTCACCCTCACTGTTCGGGGACATGTACCTTGTTGTGGTAAAATTGCCCCTCTGCAGTATGTAATAATTTTGTACTGTTTAGTTTTCTTACTAAGATTATAAGGAAAAAAAGGATTGCTGAAAAAATTCGAATGTGTGAAATATCCCATGCTGTACTTGAACTCACAGTTTTCAATATAAAGGGGGAAATGACATATCCCACTAATGACGAGGTGAGAAATTGGTGGCTCTCCATTTAAAGTCAAAGAGACTTTATCACCAGAAAAAGTTGAATATTTCAGAAACTGTACCAAATTTTGAAAATCTAAATAGATGCATGCAGCACACAATCGAGCAAGTTTTTTTAAAGTATGAACAGTCTGTCATACCTTACCTGTGTTGGAATAATTAGCCTGCAAAGAAGAAAAATGGTAGACAACAATGATGTATACTGTTTTGTAACACCAACATAGGTTGCTTCCATACATAGGCTGAGATATGGAAGCTAGTTACCACCACAAAAAAGAGAAGTTTTTGCCAACCAGCAGTCAAAATATCAGGATTACTTGAAAATTTCAAGTTACTAACTCAAATTTTTGAGAACATAATATGAAAGTTAGTTATTAAGTCAATCCGACTTTAAAATAGCGTCCATTCCATGTCTAAAAAGTATCCACAGATTCAAAATTGTGCGTTTATATTTACATTGTTATTGTAGGGTGATCAAAAATATCTTATGATCATTAAACAGATTAAAATGTACCTTGTCAAAGATGTGTAGTAATAGTTATTAAAGGGCAGGATTTGGTAATAACTGCTGGAAACACAGGGAAAGAATCATTGTTTGGTAAAAGGACTGTACGTGAAGCGACCCCCTCATGGCAGGAAAAATAAAGTATAAGGCTTCAGCATTGTCAGTTAGTTATTTTTCAAGTCTTTTCTTTCTTCTTTTGCAGACCCATGATTTCTTAATAACTCCACGAAACCACATGTAGACTTGTTTTCTGCACAAAACACTAGCAATAAAATTACTCACAGCGTGACTTCACGACAGCCTTGGCAAACCTATTCTTCTGACAAAACACGGTAACACGCTCATACTCCATGAAAGTCTTTTCATCCAGGTATTGTCAAGAAATATGTGCCCCTATTTTATAAATCTTTCTCACCAGCATTTACCCAAAACAAAGAATTTCAATTAAAAGATTGCTGCGTGGATGTTTCTGAACCGAGTTAACCTTCCCGACCAGCAGATTGAAAGACAACTGCTAGTGTTTGCAGAGAAATTATTGACTTACCCGTCATTAAGGCTCGAACCATGGTGGGTGCCGCCCCAGTGCAAAGTTGGTTTTGGCCGCTCGGTTTTTATCCAAAATATTCCATCAACAAATATGCACAGTTGGTCCTGAGACATAAACACTGACGTCATAAACAGCGGTATTTAACCGAGTGGATAACCATAAAGGAGGATTTATGTTCCACATTGTTTTTAGTCAGACTTTTGTGTTTGTGTGTGGTTTATTTTTAATCGAATCAAGATGTCCCTCTTTAAGTGTGCTAAAGTAAAGTTTATCGAATACTTTTTTTTCCTACAAAATCATCCTGCTGAAGTTTTAAATGTTTAATTTTAGAGAGTTATCAAAGCGATCCCAACATGTGCAGTATAATCGTTTTGGTAGCATGATGTTTAAACACTGTAAAGTGTGTTTCAATGACATGCAAATGTGCCCTTAACCTTTATTTCACTTCATCTATTTTTCACATGGCTGACTGGTGACACGTCAGTGTTAATTCAATTCTGTTCATCTGCCTGGTGAGTTCACGGAGAAAATTTGCTCACCAAATTAGCATTGATGAATGACTTACGAGCACCGCGGTGGCAGTCAGGTGACTACCATTTATCTATACTCTAAAGACTGGTTGTCAATACAAAACAGAGGGTCTCAAAACATACTTGATGCATGCCCAGGTGCGCAGAAACAGATCTAATGAGTCAGTGGATGAGTCAGAAGTGATCGCAAGAGAAGTAAAACATGGAGTTGCTTAAAATATAAAGGACACGAAGGCTGGGGTACTGGAGGACAAGGACGGAAGATGAGTCATGGGCGAGAGCAGAAGCAGCCCGAGATATGGTGGTCTTCGGAACAACATGAAAAATATCTGTGGAAAGAAGTCATGAACAGCTGAAAACAGGCGTGAATAAATTCACACATTTTCAAAGGGAACATGTCATTCTCATTTTCAGGTCTGTATTTTTACTCTAAGGCCCTGCTGGCATATCTTTGTATGATTTGCAGTTAGTAAAAAACAAAACAAAGCAGCCCTTTAGTTCAAACAGGCTGCTTCAGCTGCTATTTCTTAAGGCCCCCAATCTGATGAGCTCAGTGTTCTTTGACTCGCCAGCTCACCCGACACACTTTGACCAACTCTGGAGGCTACAAAAAACATGGACGTATTAAGGTAAACTGGATTCCTGACTAAAAGATACCACCCACTCGCCTGAATGAAAATTGCTTGTCTGGCACATAAGCCAAAAAGAGTTTCTTCATCGTTTTTCAGTCCAATGTAAATGTGCTGTAGTGTCTCCTTGACTAGGCCACAGACTTCACATTGTGATGAAGTCAAGGTAGTAAAACTCACTTTTGTACCTGCTGGGGAGGTTCTATGATTAGAAAAAAAAACACCAATTATTAAAAATTCATGGTAGAAATAAAAAAGATGTTTGTTTGCAGTTGGACATATCTTGTCAATAGGTTGTTGTTTTTTTTAAGCCTGTAAGGCTGAAGAAAGTCCAACTTCAAATTTCAGTCAAAATAACACATCAAAACTGAGAAATTCAGTTCAGGCATGTTAAAAGTCAGCTTTAAGCTCAGACTAATGGACAAAGTGCAGTCTTTAAAAGGATAATAAGAGTGATTTCTGGAAACATTTCTGTTTGAGGTGATTTTTGGAAGATCCACCACTGCTTAAAATAATAATCTGACTCCTGAGTTAAAGAGATGGAAAACTCAAACTTAACAATGGATGTTTTAATATGAGAATCAGTTGATATGCTCACTCCTGGAGCCAGCCTCAAGTGGCATTTCAAGGAGCTTTAGTTTTTTGGCATCCTAATTAGCTTACTTTGTCAACCCCAGAGGTTTTTTTTAGAGGTTGTGAATTCACTGGGCACTCGACTTGCTTTTTGTCCATGATGAAAACAAATAAGAGGGGTTGGTTTGTTTTCTTACTCAAAAATGTAAATTTTTGAGCCCAAATCAGATCCAAAATACGAACAACCCACAGACCAACACTGGCAAATACTTTAACCACAAGGTCTATGGGAGGGAGAGCTGTTTGTAAATAAACTGGCATCAATACAATGAAGTAGAAGCAGAGGTGGATTTTTTTCTACATGAGGTCATCTCACTTTTCAGAGCTTCTCATGTAACGTATAGATTTCTGATATGCTGATGTGTCATCAATAAAACACAGTGTATCTCAGAAGTAAACAGTGACTGTTTATGGTGTGATACTTTAAATTTTCAATAATGCATGGCCGCATAGTCGCTCTCGGCATTAAAGAAACTGAAAACACGCTGAACTTTGGCTGCCGTTTAGACACGCACGCTCGATGTGAGCACATGTTTTGATTCTGTGTCTCATTTAATTCTATGCAGTGATATACAGCTTTCCATAAGCACAGGCTGTTATGTCCAGGGGGCACACCAATACTCATGTGGAGTTATAAATAGCTAATGTCCACGCTCTGTTTGCCTCCTGAAATGGCTATTCCTTAAACAAACAAATACTCCTGACCCGATGGACAGATGAATGCCATAGGGTGTAGTTAGCAGGGAACACACTTTCCTGTAAATGACGGCTCCTGCAGCAGCTTAACAACGCTTAACAAATATAAGCTTACTCAATAGCTACATTACATGAATAATTCGTGTTGACCTCCGGACGCTGACAGTTTCTGGAGAGTAGTGTGTTTGACGCAGACGCATGCTCGCTTTCCCGTTATAGACTGGTCAATACATCGATTAGCTAAAAAAACACACAATTTGTACTTGTAAGTGCCAGCAGCACGCCCAGAGAGCCGATATTCGGCTGTAACAGGTCCGCCAGCTCATGAATACAACGATAATTTGTATCACTAGAGGCCGGGACTATTGAGCGAGACTCATTTACCTCGCTGTGTTGACAGGGAGGGCACTCAATGGGCTTGCGCAGATGTTTGTGTGTGCATGTGTGTGTGTAATCATGCGTGTGTGGGCAATAGGGACACACTCATCTCTGCCAAGGTCAGAGAAGGAAGCTGTATTCATTAACCACAGCAACTGATTGTACATTCAGGGGAAATTTACACTGTGTGACAACAATGAAGACATTACAATGGGCAAAATGCTAGAGATGCAAAGATATTTCCAAAGCTCATCAGCAAGGAACCCTGGAGAGCAGCCAGAATTGTGTTTTTACTGTATAGGATAATTGTTCTCGCTGGATTAAAACACAAAAGATGAAAAGGGGTGATTGTCATGTGTTTTCTTCTTGATTTCACAGGAAACCAAGCCAAAGCTGTGATCTGACTTTCAAGTTGTGTGCCAATATGGCACTGGAGTCTGCACAGGGTACACGTTCAGCTCTCTCGTCAGGGAGAAAATTGACCAATCTAGAAAATAGTGATGTGAAAACTACTTTTGTAGAACAGACTGTGACACAACGCTGTAGAACATGATAGAAAGAGAAAGACAGCGCCATTCAGCCTGCAAGGCTTATTGTGAGTAGATGAAGAGAATGAAAGAGAGTGATAAAAGTGGTTTATCTATCTGAAGATGGACACACGTACACTTGTATGCACTTAAAGCAATGATATACACAAAAAAGAGATGTCGAGAACTGAGCTGAACGGAGGGGAATGCTGGGATCAGCTGATTAGAATTGAGATGAAAATCGGGGCAGGGCGATAAAGAACGGGTTCTTGTTTTCATCACTCTTGCTCTGAGCTTAATGGGGTCGGGACAGATGGAAGGAGGGAAGAATAGATGGCAGGAAAAAAACGCAAGGTAACGAGAGAAGAAGAGAAACGGGGTGCCTGCGACAGATGGAGAGGTGGAGGAAGAGAGTGAAAGGGAGAAAGACGGATAGATGAAGAGCGACGGAGGGATGGTGCCGACTGCTTCATCTCTACTATCAGATGAGGAGGAGGTTGGGTGCAGTAAAGGCAACTCAAGGTCAGGCTAAAGGGGGGAAATGAGTCAGTGAATTAAGCAACTCAAAATAATCCCATCAAGAGTCAGTATTTAATTAAAGTTCTTTTTACATAGTCACTTGTTTCTCAGCACCAAAGACATTTTTCCCATCGCATATCTGTTTCCCATGGCATAACTCTTTCCCACACTTACATAGGAATGAAAAACTTCTCTTTAAACCAGACTCAATGGCTTGTTTCACTCTTATCAGCCTGCCGAGTCTCTGCGGTTTCTCGGCTGTGAAAGCTCGCTGCTGTTCTGCTCCGACGAGGGCGCGGAGTAAGGGAGGGGGGGAGTTCCCAAGTCCTCGGTGCCTGCCTCCCTTCACTGCCCTGGGGCTCAACACCAGCCGCTCGACCAGCAGACCTCTGAGACTTTTTTGCCACCCAAGCGTCCAAATAATGCCTGCAAACATGCAAGCCGAGAATGGGCCCTGTTTACAGGGCCGCAAAGGCACTCCTTCAAAGAAAAATTCTATCAATTAATCTATTTTTCAAGTGGGAGAAAGAGCAGCGTTTTTGTGGCGTTAGCCTGTGTGATGGACTGATCTTCAGAGAGCTCAAAGGAGTGTCAAATGCACTGTACTGATAAGGCTGGGGGGCAGGAGAGGAGGGAGTGAGGTGGTGGGGACGCTGAAGCTGATTAGCTGATTAGGTGACGAGGGCTTCTTCTGAGCTCTTTAATTTGCTCGACCAGAAAAGAAAAGTAATTAATCTCAAACTTCCAAGACCTCTTGGGGCCTTCAAAAGCACACCAAGAGTGGAAATCAACAAAAACAGCAAGCCTTATTGTGAAAGTCTGTTTATTAGCCAAATTGGCTGATTGTTTTGTTTGCAAAATCCCAGATTTAAGCCTCTCAGACAATCTTGAGGGTGTGGTTTTTTTTTTGGTTTTTTTTTGTCTCTCTCTCTCTCTTCTGAAGCTTGTGCTCACATCTGCTCCTGCTTCTGCTGCACCGCCAAAGATGAAGCTATGTGGTAATTTTACAAAAATGCTCTTGGCATTTTCACAGAGGTTGATAACTTGTCCACAAAAATAAGTCTTTTGAGCTGCTGAAAGGAGAAAAGAGGCAGCAGAGAACTGCTCGAGATGAACTAGGAGAGAATTTTAAAAGAAAAACAGGTATCTCTTCTTGGTGTTTATCATCTGTCTGCATCCCATAATAAGACAGCATCTCTTAAAATGACTGCCAGAAAGAGGGCAACAAAAGGAGTGAAGGACAAAGGAGGGGATTTATTCAAATTATACCAGCGATGGAGGGAATAGGTTGAGGAAAGAAGAAAATAAAAAACAAAAGATTGTGATGGAAAATAGTTAGGAGAAGGGGGGTGATAGACGAGATATATGAAAAAGAGATGGAAAAAAAGAGGAAACGAGGATGAAGAATGATTACAAGACAGAGGGACGCTGTGATAGAACAAGACGAGGACAAAAGAGATGAGAAAAAAGAACGGAGAGATGGAGAGAGGTCCCCCGTTGTTTCTGGCCAGTAAAGGTTTCATTACACTATGCGATAACAGCAGCTGGAGATCGTCTGTGAAATCTAGACCACTCCGTTATCCCACCACTTCCCGTATAACAATGCTGTTTACTGCTGTATCGCTTTACCCTAACAGTAACCTACCTCTTCAAATTACACCCTCAGTGCACAGGCACAACAGCAGGCCCACAATGAAAGTCGCAGCTGATAAGGAAACGGTACACACCGACAAGCATACACGTGGAAACGGATCCATACAGAAACTTTGGTGCAGAGTTTAGGAATCCTTCAGCTACATAAATCTCAGGTGACAGCAGTTGTTTGCATGCAGAGTTCTCGGAGTTCAAAAATTGCTTTTATATGTAGACAGTAGCATACAGAGTGAAAAACTAGATTGAATTTGAAGCATCCCATTTTTTGTCTCTTTCGCATATAAACATCAAATCCCCCTTACAGAAGCCTGAATATGCAAGTTGGAGTAACTCAAAGGGAACTGGGATACTTTTACACAGGTTTCCAGATTCTGGTGACACACCTGCACATAATGCAAGTTGAGTTTAGCAATAGAAACACAATGGAAACTTGTCACTGTCACGACAACTAAGGCATCAGTCACACAGGCCCAGATACCCGTCTGCCTTGGCAACCTCCAGTGGCTAGGGAAAAATGTGTGTTCTTCCTGATCTTCGCATTCCCTGCTCCTACACTGCAAATGTTGGGACTATGTGAATTAACAGCATTAAAGCTGCATTTTGAGTCCTTGCTTCCTGAAGAGTGCACGATCTTCCTTCCACACAGTCATTCTGTGACACTTGCTGCAATCCATTAGGTTGAGATTCCCTAATGCTGCCTCTTATTGATTTTTGGAGGATGACTTGTTTTCCTTTTTAGGATGTTAAAGGCTGGATTGATAGGATTTTGTGAAGTACAGTTTTTAGCCCATATGTCACACTGACAGAGAGATACTGTATATCTAACAATAAAGTCTGTGTTTTGGGTGAAATCATATTTGTATTAAAAAATTTGGCCAGCTACATATAAATTTCCCATACTGCATTACTGTGTACACACAGCACACAAAAGCATAGAAATTACACATTGTGTGTCCTTCAGCACTAACATAGTGACAGACAGCTGCAGACTCTCTCATCCACATCTATGATCGATTTAAAATCTTCTTTCACGTTCTCTCTGTGGTCCTGCAGGAGCACAGGAAGAACATGTAAACTTTAATGGTCAGGGACCAGTTGCGTTGGACTTTTTGAGTTATTACTGAAGAGTTTTCCATTTGTTTTCGCTGTTGTTCTAGTGTTCTAGGTATATGGAGTTTTGATTTCTGTTAATGTTATGTTATGTTGTGATTTAGTTTATTCCAGTTTCGGGCTCTTCTTGTTTCAGGTAGCTGTTCATTTTCTTGTTTTATTCTGATTGCTAGATTCTTTTTGTGTCTTTTTGTTTTACTTCCAGCTATTGTTTTGATTATGTTCAACTGTACCCCGTTCCTCACATCTCTGCACCTTTCCAATCACTGTTCTGTGAATAAATAGTCTAGTTTTCCCCTTGTCCTTTATTGTAGTGTCTGTTTATCTTACCCTGCTTGCCCTCTCTGGCCCGGGCTTCCTGCATGCTTTTGGATTTATATTTAAACTTGTTGTGCTTGGTTATTCCGGACTTCACCTTTCAATCTAATAAAATTTTGCCTTTTGTTCATCTGCCTGCTTTGATTTTTGCATTCTGGTCCATTTTTAAACTGAAACGTAACACAAACTCATCACAGGAGATTTGAACCCAGAACCATTGAGCTCTGAGGAACAATGAGAATCCATAAAACCAAGATCACTTTGAGAATGTGCATACCATAAGCACCACTTTTTAATTTCACTGTGAATTTTAAGGGTACTATATACTGTGTTTCATATAAAGTATATTTACACCCACCATATTCACGCGAGCATTACTGTGTGTTTGAGCTTCACATCCTGAGCTCGGAAGCTTTAGCTTTAGCCTTCACATATTAACAGCCATCACCTCAGGTCCTATTCACAGCAATGATGATCTCTGCTTAAGACTTCAGTAGACATTTATCTCTTCCTCGTTCAGCACACACACATACACCTGATTCCAGGAAGATTTATATGTGTGGGTGAGAATATCTTCATATAAAATGAATAGTAACCATGTCTGGCAGGCTATTCATGCTGCATGCACATACTGTATGCATGGTGTGTGTGTGTGTGTGTGTGTACGGGTTCGTACTATCCTGGTGGGGACCAAAATCTGACTTTTACTATCCTGGTGGGGACTTTCTGCACCGTGGGGACCAAAATCCAGGTCCCCTCGGGGTTGAAAGCAATTTTCACACTCAAAATGCGGTTTTACTGTCAGGGTTACAATTAGGTTATGGTTAGGTTTAGGGTAAGGGTAAGGGTTAGGCATTCATTTTTAATGGTTAGGGTTAGGGTAAGGGGCTAGGGAAAGCATTATGTCAATGGGATGTCCCCACGAGGATAGCAAACCAGACATGTGTGTGTGTGTGTGTGTGTACGGGTTCGTACTATCCTGGTGGGGACCAAAATCTGACTTTTACTATCCTGGTGGGGACTTTCTGCACCGTGGGGACCAAAATCCAGGTCCCCTCGGGGTTGAAAGCAATTTTCACACTCAAAATGCGGTTTTACTGTCAGGGTTACAATTAGGTTATGGTTAGGTTTAGGGTAAGGGTTAGGGTTAGGCATTCATTTTTAATGGTTAGGGTTAGGGTAAGGGGCTAGGGAAAGCATTATGTCAATGGGATGTCCCCACGAGGATAGCAAACCAGACGTGTGTGTGTGTGTGTGTGTGTGTGTGTGTGTGTGTGTGTGTGTGTGTGTGTGTGTGTGTGTGTGTGTATGTGCCAAGATGAAATGACTTTGACTGCATTTTCCACACAGCAGATAAGGATCAGAGGCTGCCTGATAGTAGGAATTAGGAGCAGGGATCCCATTGATCTCTAATGGACCGCTACAAGCAGTCTGAGAGCCCATCACTGTATCCAAGGAAACACGACCTCACGCTTACACACGCTGACACACGAACACACACGCTCACACAAAGCAAATAAGACAGACACACTCGCTTGTGTTATGAATGCAAGAAATGTTTCTGCTGGTATTAGGTTACACGGCCAAAACGCCCCCAGAATCAATGATGAAGGCTTAATTACGAAGGGTGAGGGATGAAAGTGTGTGTGTGTGTGTGTGTGTGTGTGTGTGTGTGTGTGTGTGTGTGTGTGTGTGTGTGTGTGTGTGTGTGCGCGCGCATCTGTATATGTACTCACATACGAATATTTTTTGCTGCAGACAAAGTAAATCTGAGAAGAAGCTAGTGTTTCAAGGCTGGACGTTTAAGTAAAAATAGAAGGTCAGTGGACCATATTGCCTGGTTGTCCCAATCAGGCAGAGGACACAAAATCAAATTACCCTTTCTCTTTCATGTACACACACAGACAGCAATCCACAAACCCAGGGTAAAGAGACGGTGAAAGATGGCCTCTCCAACTTCTTGATATTGTGTCTCTTGTCTCTCATCGCAGATGAAATGAATGTATCCCTCCTGCTTCTCTCCTCCTTGCTGCCGCTTGCTTTCTCTTGTTTTCTGCCCTACTGGGCACGTCTATTACCCTCTGATGAATGACACCGGGAATCCTATCTGTGCTTACTACTCTCACTGTACGGTGTCAGCAATTCATCCTGCATCTGAACCTCAGGGTTGCGTGATCTGCTTCAATAGGGCGCTGTTAATCTCTGCAGGACCAATTATAAAAGCATTATTGGAGAGGCCTTTCACGGGAAGGTTACATTCAGTGTCCAGGTATTCTGCATGGTTTCAATGAGTGCAATTTGAAATAATGAGCAATATTTTATGAGGTTAACGTAGAAAAGGTGTCTTTCAATTTTAGATTTAATTGGATTTTCATTTTTATCTTGTTATCTTCCTGAGATTGGGATGTCTAGAAAGAAACATAGAACAAATACACAAATAACTTAACGTACATTTTCCAGGAAATTCACTTATCTTTCTTATTTCATATTTATTCTCTGTTGTGAGTCAGACTAGACAACTGGAACAGCTCTGATTTGCATTTTCAACCTCAGAAGAGCTAACCTGTATCTGCCCAGAGGTAGCTAAATCCAGGTGCTATCACCTCTTAAGCTTATACATGCACATTATATCATGTCTGTTTATCCAAAGTGTCCAAGTGGCAAGCTGCCTTTTCCGTGGTCTCAATTTCTTTGTCACAGTTGCTCAATTTTGTTGTGAGCTTCGAGTAGGTTTAAGTTGAAGAAAAGAAATTTACTGGCTGACAAATCAACTCACTGGTTCCTCATTTAAAATTTTAACATCCATGTATATTACCCTGGCATGATATAATAGCTATTGAGACCAGTGGTCGGGGCTCAAAGCTACTGACTGATCCAAGTGGATTCCCAGCTGAGCCACTAAGTGCCACTTTTGAATTCTAACTTCCACTTCTCCTCCACTTCCCTCTTAAATTACATTGACATGACATTGTGATAACCCAATACTACAATAGAAAAGGCTAATTATGAGTGTTTAAGCTCCTTTTGTAATTAACTTGGAGTTTCTTATATTTCATCCTCCAGAAGTGTTTTTTTTTCCTTTCTCCAGTGACACACGTGGCAATAGTTGATCCCAGATGAACTTACAGTGAGATGTTTTCAAAGGCTGCTTTCAAGTTTGGATATCAGAGCCTTTCTTTTGCATTGAGGCTCATTTAACTGCTCAAACTCTGTGTTCAAATGGTTCTGATGAAGGAATAAAGGGATAGTGACAGTTTATCACAACCTGAGTCTTGTGTAGTTGTGGTCATTCCTCTTGAATAGCTTGCCTGGGAAGATGCCAAAACCATGATAGCATTATTCAGCATTAGCATTATTGTTAAATGATGGTTTATCAACCCTTCAGTGCTGTTTCTGGATCAGAAACAAAATCACATTGGTCACACAGGTGACTCCCTAGCAACCAGGTCACTAGAGAAAAATGTTTATTGCCTAACCGGTTGGTGAAAGGTTGGTTGCTGGCTGTCGATAGGTGACAGCTTTGGCTGCTCAAAGATTGTCATAGCTGCAGATAGTTTGTGTGGAAGACACCAACTCGTCTGCAAACACTGGCCAACTACTTGCCAAGCTGTAGTGAAACTTGAAAAAGTGCAACATGAAATGCTTTCTTCTTTTTCATCTCACCCCCGACCAGTCATAAAAACTGACTGCCCCTCCCTGAGCCTACTCCTGTTTCTTCCTGTTGAAAGGTAGTTTTTCCTTCCCACTGTCACTAAGTGACAATGACATGAGCGGTTAATTACTCACTTGTAATTGTACTCCTAGTTTACCTGTAAGTCAGCTTTACCTCTTTTTAAGAAGCTTATAGACTCACAGCCAGATATTTAACTCTTCAGAAAAGAAGCGCTGACCAGCTAGGATTTCAGTGTAGATGTTATTGCTGATTATACCTATAAATCTGACACGCTGACAGTTACTGGCTAACTGGTGCACATAGTGGAATTGTGAATATTTAATGTACAGTGCTGTGCAAAAGTCTGGCGTCACTCCTCTATCTCTTTATTTTTGCTAAGAAAATGGGAAGTGGGTACAGCAACTGACATGCAGAGGTAAATGGGAATAAAGTATATAGAGCAAAAACAGAGTTTGTACATTTGTAATAAGCTTGAAAGTCAATATTTGGTATGACCACCTTCATTCTAACACAAGGCAAACGTTTGGCAAACTTTGTTGTAATTTCTTTTAGTATTTATGACTAGTTCTCCAGGCTTCTTGAAGGACATTTAAAGCTTTTCTTTGGATGTTGGCTGTTTTTTGTTCTGTTTTCTGTCAAGATCTTTTAAGGAGACAGTGCACACCTTGCTAAAAAATGCCAAGGCTTCAGACAATTGCTCTTTGGGAGTCCCATTGTTGGTGTTAAAAAAGCAGTTTTATGTCTGTGTAGTTTCAAATGAGGAAAGTTAAGCAAATAATGTGTTTTCGCAACAGGCTGCTAGTAACAAAGTGCCTAAAGGTGCCTTTATATGCTTGAATGATTCATAAGTAAGTGTTAAGTGACTTTACAAACAAGAAAACACTTCTCTGAAAATGGTCAGGTGCAAGGAGTGGCCTGAAAATGAGTGGAAAAACAGCCAAAGAAAAATTCCTTGGTAGCAAAATATAAAGAAAAGAGGTGTAGCTCGAGACTTTTGCACGTTACTGAACAACCATCATGTGCCAAGATGCTACATCCACTTGAAAGGTGCAAAGGTTGTTTCTTCTACATAAGAAGAGAACCAAAGAACAGTCTTTCCTTTAAGTGAAGTTTAACAGAACCTTTGGTCGGTACAGGGTTATCATAACTGACAGAATTAAGGTCCAGAACTATAAAAATCGCTCCCAAGTCCCACTGAATCATAATTACTTTTCGTGGGTATGATTTTCATGGCATAGCTCTGTTTAATTACCTTGGGTGAAGAGCCGCTCAAAGGCAAACCATTACCTGTATATGCGCTCATATATATTTTACCTCTACAAGCTTTATGGCTAACTCGAGTAAGTTCCCATTCCCTGTACTTCTCTGTGATATTACTTATCATTATTACTCTGGGATTCATATTACAAATTATTCTAATTAAGTCTCGGGTATATTCCTCACTTATTGTACATCACCAAACTTCAAGATGACTGTGACTGTTCTGCACTTTGATTGTTATCTCTTCCCATTCATCTGTGCCCTCATCTATGCCT
The DNA here is from genome assembly GCF_036321145.2 of Pelmatolapia mariae. Lineage (NCBI taxonomy): Eukaryota > Metazoa > Chordata > Actinopteri > Cichliformes > Cichlidae > Pelmatolapia > Pelmatolapia mariae. Next base: position 56,414,321 of record NC_086241.1, on the reverse strand, counting down.
CGCTCAGCCTCTGTCTTTCACTTTCAGTCTTTTGCCACCAATTTTTCTCTGCGAACGCTGCCTTAATTGAATGCGGCAGTTGTCTCCTTTTAATTTCAGAGCTTGCTAATGTCATTAATAATGTATGGATATTCTAATTAGAATCTGCCCCAGTCGCTTTACAGTGTAAACACTATTGATCATCTGTTAATTAAGTTTTAAATATCATTGACGGGACATGGAATCAGTGGCAGATATGAACACTCTCATCAGGCCTTCCCCATGCAAATGTTCAAAATCTTACACTAATTAAAAAATACTGCTGATCCATTGTCTCGGTTCAATTTAGCCACATAGCGGTGCTCTCACTGCCACTAATGTCCCTAAACACACCCATACAGTGTATATGCAAACATTCATTTAAGCACATAACAACTTGCTCTTAATTCAGAGTGCATAACAAAAACTGTGCTTGTCATTTAGTCAGATATGAGCCACCGCCCTATAATTTCTATGATGAAACAGATCTAAGAGAATTTACAAACGAAGCCAGGAGACATATGAAGCCGATCTCGCTGCTCTGCACAACAGCTGGTCTTCTAACGCTGAAGGATTAGTCCCTGATGCTACAAGAAAGTCAGTGCTACACGCTAAGATCCATCTTACAGCGCACAAACCAATCAAAGACGCACATGAACACACAGGGTTACAAACATAAATAAAGATAGGAAACGCATGGAAACAGGTGTATGTTTGTGCATAAACAAAATAATATGTGATCACACATATGTATAAATATACAGTGATGTCATGGGCCCGACTAAGTGCTGCCAGTTAGAGCCACAAACAGCTAAAAGGGAATCGGCTTCAGTGTGATGGGGGGCAGAGCCAACTGCATACCAAACAGGCAGGTACAGATGGCAACCTTAAGGCTAAACATACCCCAAGGGCCTGTCTGAAAGTGTGTGTGTGTGTGTGTGTGTGTGTGTGTGTGTGTGTGTGTGTGTGTGTGTGTGTGTGTGTGTGTGTGTGTGTGTGTGTGTGTGTGTGTGTTCGAGAGGTGGAGCAGCATGTGGTGAAAAACAGGAAAAGGTCAAGTGTTTGTCCAACTGCTGTCAGCCGCTCCCTCCTCCTGTCTGTATCTTCATTCTTCTCTCTATTCTTGCCCACAGCTCACGCTTTCTCTCTATTGAGGGCTTCCATTGAGTCTTACAGAAATTGAACAGACACACAAAAACACCTGGATGTCTCCCATTGTGCCTTACGCTGGCATATAATTGACAAAATATAATCTCCATGACCACCACAGTGGCAAGTGTAGTCAAATACCCTGCAGTGTCTACCTGCAGCTTCAGATTTAAGCCAGAGCAGGATCATGGAAACTTGACACAGGATGCACTGCTGTGCATGCAACCATGTTTACGGCTTGTTGCCGTTGAAGGTGACCAGTTTTGGAAAGTTACATTAATTACGCATGAACTGGTTAAATTGCTTAAAAGCTCTCAAAAATTGTTGTCTATGTGCTTGTGGGTGCAGAAAGTTGAAAAAAAAAAAGGTAAATATTATCAAGGAAAAACCCACTTTCAACAACTACACACTGGCAAAAATAATCTTAGCTGTGTATATACAATTAAGCTGTAAGGAATGCAGCGGATATATCCTATGGCTGGAATCAATCTCTCTAGTCACCAGTCCATGATGGGGCCAAAACAGACAGAGCTACAGAACATTTAAAATCACCAATTAACCTAACATGGATGTTTCTGGGAGGAAACTGGAGTACCTGGAGAGAATCCATGCAGGCATATGGAAAACCTGCAAATTCCACTTAGAAAGGCCCCAGCTGGCTTGCAGGTTCAAACCCATGATCACCCTGCTGTGAGGTGACAGCGCTAACCACAGCACCACCTGGCAAAAATCATGAAAATCACCTTTGTGGGTTTTTCTTAGGAGAGTGTATGTGGCTCTTGAGCAAGACTGAAACCTCCAAAATGCCTCCAAGATAAGCAACAAATTTTCTGTACAAACGAAGTGTTTGGAAACATGATCTGATTGGACAATGATCACTTTCGATAGAACGCCTGAGAATACAAAGCCTGACATGAAACTGTAGCAAACCGAGCTACATCTTTACAGCAGGAGCACTGCTACATTGTTTGCAGGAGTTAACACATTTCGTGTCTTTGTGAAATTTGTTGTGTGCATGCGAGGAGAAAATTGCATCTGAACACGCAGTGAAGCTATCCAAACTGTTGTGTGACATAGGCTGTGTAACTGGTCTCTCACCTATGGGAACAGTGGAGCATCTGCTAGATATCGTTTGTTACAACAAAAGCTCCCTCGCAGATGTGGATAAGTGCCTCCAAATGCTCTGCTGAACTATCCATTGTGTTGCGCTGGAATCCAGCACAGCCCAAATGTTGCCTCTTTACTTGATTCACAGCTGACTTCTGTAAGTGAGTATCATTCTTTATCCTCCATAAGAGGAAGATTAGCTTCCACACAGATATTTTTTTTATATATCTGTTTCATGACAGCATGTTTCCTCTCAAGGTTGCATCTGAGGGAAGTGAAGTTCAGAACCTGTTTTTAGTTGCCAGGGAGACGAGCCTTGGCGAGGTGAATGGAAACAGTCTGCGCTATGTACTGTACAGCAACTGTCTGATTCAGTTCACAGTGAGGTGCTTTTGATGGAGGAGGCTGTTTCATTATCGTCTCTTGTCTGCTGGAATCCTGTACGGCACAAATGTTCACCTTTTTCTCTGCAGACAATTCTCACCTGAGACGGTGCAAGATGAAGCACAGAACAGATTTAGGGCCTGTAACTGAGTTTATTTTTTTATTTATTTAGTGAAAGATATTGTAGCAGGGCAACGCCACGGCAGTCTCCTTCTTTAACTGTTAAAGGGCTCACAGCTTCTCAGGAAAAGGATGGATCCAACTGCTTGTTTACAAAGCTCTGCTGGTTGTAGGAGAATGACAGGCTTTGTTCCGCACTTGCAAACCCCTGCTGATGTATTATGTACATTTTGTAATACAAGGCAGTTAAATGTCACTGATTATTCCTGTAAGAAAGCTGTGGCCTTGGGCACTGAAGACATCAAAGGAGTCAGAGAGTCAGAACAAGACAGTGATCTGTTGCAGTTGTTATCTGAGGACCACACAGACGCTTCAGACTCAAGTTCTAATCTAGTTTCGAACCACAAAACTCTTCCAAATAACAAACTTGCTGTGTGCAGGATGTTGGCACTGGTTGAAGAGAAAATTGTGTCCAAGGTTCTCAGTTTGAATCTCAGTTCCTTTAACGGTCGCTAAATTAGGTCCACAACTTTTTGGACAATGAAAAATTTTGGTTCTGCACGCCACAGCAGTGAATATAAAATCAAACATATACTCTGTTTTTTTAGGGGCTCAAAAATGATTGGACAGTTGACTGACAAGCAGGTTTGTGTCCAGGTGACGCCTGTTCCCTCACTATTTCATAACAAATTAAGTAGGAACCAGTGGAACCAGGTCACTAGTCTTTATTGATGATGGGACTGATAGTAGAATTAGCAGCATGAATTCTGGAGTATACAGCACTATGCTCTTTGCTCAGACTCTGCAAAACGCTGGAAAACAGATGTTGCTGCAAGAGCATACTGCAAATGCAAAAGTCTCTCAAAGCAACCAAATGGGATATTCTTCAATGTACGAGTCACCTGATCTCAACCCCATAGAGCATACCGTTCAGTTACTGGTGATAAAACTGAAGGTAGAGAGACCCACAAACAAGAAGGACCTGCAGTGGCTGAGTGAAGACCCAGCAAAGCACTCAAGGGAGCAAACAAAGCATTTTCTTAAGCCCACAAGTTCTAGAAAAGTCTGCAAAGGATTTTCTTTCAAGCATTAAAACAATTTTTATGTTTAATTGTTTTAGTTTGTGCAATTACTTTATGAGCCCTTAAAAAATGGGGACGTCTATAAGTCCAAAACAGTGAATGCAATATTTTGTTAAACTGCTTGAATTAAAGTTGAACGTCTGCAATTCAATCACAGCTTAACTATTTGATTTAAAATCCACTGTGCTGCTGTACAGCAGCAAAACTCTCATTGTTCAGATACTTATGCACCTAACCGCATCTCAAACATGAAAGGCTTTACACTGTTTAGCTGTCTGCTCTGCAGCTTTACTGTTTTGGTGGAATCTCACCGCTTTCACAGCAGACAGACAGTGATAGCCTCGACATATATGCAGTATTTAGTAGCTAAACAAACTCATTGCAGCAGAACCAGACACAGTATCTGCCTTCAGGTATTTTTCCCAGCACAGAATACCCAGCTTACCCACTATGCAGTGCACCTGGCCACCAGCAGTCTGGAGATTTTAGTTTAAGTAGATGTTCATATAGATTTAAGCAATATGTTATCAGCTGAGGTAATTTTACAGGTTCTTTCAGATCCCTGGGGAGTCACAAAACGCTTTACAACTCTATATATGCAGCAATACTCTCCAATAACCATGAATGGATACAGCTCGCTTTGAAAGGCAATGATATTAATTAAATGATTAAGATTATTTTTATGGAGCATTATGAAACTATACAGAGTTGATAGTGATTTCTCATGTACAGTGTATGTGTATGTGTAACTGCACACCTGAGAGAGGGGGGGGGGAAAGATGAGATAAAAATCTCTCAACCATTGAAAAAAGACATTACAGATGTTTAGGACATTGTTAATGGTACCCCTAGTTTTTCTACTATCACGTGTCAAAAAGCAGCCTGGTCTCATGACAGTTCATGAAATACTGACAAAAAAAGCGATCATGTGATTTTTTTTTGTGTGTGTACAAGGACATGAATTTCCTTTTTTGAGGCTGTCTGCATGACTTTGAAACTAATGCAACTATTTCACTGAACCATTTATTTTTCTCCTGACAGGACTCATCAGAAAACACAACGGAGCTTTTGAACATGTGGTAACTTTAGTAATTTAACCAAAATCACGTCCTTTTCAACGCCTTAGCGAGTAGGTGTGCTCCCTTAATCTAACCAAAGGAAAAACAACATTAGACACAAAGGGAAAATGAAACTTAAGTGTAAAAACAAAAATAAAAAGAAGTGGTCATATTCAGGATTCGAACTATAGTCTGTAACTTACCATAAATAAAAAAAAAACTGACTATTCCTGCCTGTAGAAAAGGAGTATTACAGATTATAATCCCTAAAATAAAACATTAAAAGTATGTAGTGGCTTTTACAGGGTTTTTTGGGGCATTTCTCTTTGCAACACATTAAAGTAAATTTCACTCTCTGTGATAGACCTTTATCTCAGCATGCATTTTGGCTGTCATGGCAGGAAAAACACTGGTGTTGGTTTGACACTAAAAATGGCTTCGTTCCATTCACTTGACATGGTTCCAGTATTGTTCATGTTGGCTCACCGCAGCGGCTAACTGGGACAGTCGATGGACTGTTAACAAAATTAGCTTCACGTCTATCAGGAATATCACCGTGTGCTGTGCTGTCGCCATTGGAGTGCATTTCTCTGGGCTTTTTCTATTCCCCCCCCCCCCAAGCTAAATGCAGCATCTGCTTAAGCTGTCAGATTGAAACTTTGCTCGTCCCTGAGTCTGGCCTGTCGGTTGACAAAATCAATAATGGTGAAGGCAGGGAAAGAAACATTATATTGCCAGCTGAAGCATAAGTGAAGGGATAACAACTTTTCTTCCCTCACAGTTTTCCATGATTACTTTTTGGACTCAGGTGTGAGTGTCTTATTGATTGGTGATGTCATTTAAGCACTGCTGCTTTTCCCTTTGGGCTTGTTTTATTCGTAATATATCTCCACTGATCCCAAGGGTGAGCCTTTTGTTTCATCAGACAGGTGTGTGTAAAATGCTTTTTAGTTCGTCTTTTTATGAGTGATTTTCTGTCTTATAGCTTCACGTTCTTCTTTATGAGCTGGGTTATTTCTAGTTAGAGTTTCTCTCCGGTGGGGTTATTTTTACGTGTACCCTTATATTCTTAAACATCAAATAAGAAATATTTAAAATACCTTTATTCTCACACCATGGTCGTGGTTAAGCTCCACCTGGAGGTAAAGATATTTCACCAGTGATGTTCCACCGATAGGCAACCTCACAGTACAGGAATCCAAAAGAGTGTCATCATATACAGAAATTTTTGAGTATTTATCAAGTTAGCAATATACATTCAAAAGAAACCATTTATAACTCTAAAGGGACCTTTGCATGTGGCATATTTGTGTTTCTGCTAGCCTAGCCTGCACTCTTTTTGTTCTTCCACTGAATAAAGAACTTGCAGCTTGGACACTCCAGCCTGTGGAGTGAAATGATTACTAATAAACTCATTTTGAAAAGAGAAATCAACAAATGTCTTAGTCTGCACTACATCTGTGCGGTGATTGCAATGATTGCCCTTGGAGGACCCCCTAGGTTTTAGACTCTGCCATGTTTATTGGATGAAAACAGCTGGATGCCAGTTTATCCTCCTAAAACTGATTAGTTTTTGAGGGAGTATAATACCAAAATTTCTTTTAATTATGACTTTGGTAAATGAAGTGTAGGTTTTTCAGCTGTTCTGCCCCCTCCTATATGTAAATGGCAGTAGGCAAAAAATAAAAACACATTTGAATTTAATGTATTGCACCCATGTCGCTTCAGATTAAGCATTAATTCTGATTTAATTTAACTTGCACTTTTTATTAATGCGACTATTTTTGAGGAACAAATATTAATGTGACTGTACTAATTAATATTATTATTGTGACTATTTTTGAGTATGGCTAAAAGAAAAGATAGAAATGGATGTATACTTGTTTACCTGTGATCAGGGTGGCAGCTTTTTCCTGTGTTTACAGACTTTTACTTTTTTTGCATTTATTTGGACCTCATATGATCTGTAATTGAATTTATGTTGTTTTGTGATGGTATTATCGTTATGTAAGCTCTCTTTTTAGTGTTGAAATTAATACATAATTTGTGCTGTTGTGTAATATTTCCCTATAAAAAGACAAGAAAACAAGATTAGATGTTTTAGCCGCAGAAATCATTTATGATCAGTGGAATATTTATTTGTGTTAGATTGGTGAACATTAATATTTGAGCGATTTGAGTTTTTTTTTTTTTTTTTTTAAATAAACAAATGAATAAAGCTACTTCCAGCTTCCCCCTTATTCACAAGGGGTTGCCACAGCAGGTAGCTGTGCATGTTTGATTTGGCAGATTCTTTTACAGACAGCACAGAATTATTAGCCCCCAATGAAAATCTTGTTTTTTTAAAGTTTCGAAGTGGAAACATCCTGGTTTTATCTTGGATGCTTACATTACGTTATTTTGCACACAGGAAAAGAATAATTTCACTAAAAACACACTCCTGATTGTAATAGTCAATTGTGTATCATTTTTGCTGGATAACAGCCTCCAGTTGTGAATTGTTGTTTTCAAAAAGTCTCACACACATCTCCTAAGTAAACCAGCCCCTTTCTTCTTTAGCAAATCTCTCAAGCTCTTGCAGATTTGATGGCCTTCTGGTATGAAACTGGTCTTCAGTTCACCGCACAGACTTTCAGTGGGATTCAAGTCACAGCTTTGTGCAGGCCAGGCAATAACATTATCTTTGGTCTTCTGAAAGAAATTCTTCACCAGGACCGATGTATGTTTTGAGTTGTGCTGGAAGAGAAATCGATGACCAAGACTCAGTTTTGATACTGATGGTTTGAGGTTTTTCTTTCAGAATTTTCACATATCCTTCCCTCTCTTTGATTCCTTGCACCTTCAAGAGAGTCCCAGTTCCAGATGCACTCAAGCATCCCCACAGCATAATACTCCTACCAGCATGTTCCCCTGTGGGGATGGTGTCTCTCTCTGTGGCCAAAGAGTTAGTCTAGTTTAGTCTCATCTGACCAAAGGACACTCTTCAGTCTGGCTAGGTGTCTCTTCTGCAGAAATTGTTTTTCTTGCCCTGCTTCTGTGCAGGGGTCTGGCGATCGTCTTCCTTGTGACTATCCTTACTGTTGTAGGATAAAAGTTTGTTGTGGACAAAACCAAGTGTTGTAAGTGCAACTTTTGCTTTTTGACCCAAATCAAATGAGTTTATCCTTGCTGTCATAGACCAAAAGGTTAGGTACAGTCACACCTTCAGTAGTTTGAGTCGATTACATGCATGGTTTAAGGGTCTTCTCTCCTGGTCCTCCAGTTTCCTCACACAGTCCAAAATCATGCATGTCAGGTTAAATTGGGCTTATAAAGTAGCTGTAATACACTGCACCTCTTTTAAAATACCTACATTTAATTCTGGTTCATTTAAATGTAAATACATTTAAATGACATAAATCTTCATTTTCTAAAGCACAGATCCACTTGTTAGATCCACTTGTTAGTGATCTTATCATACGTTCACGTGCTTTTTTGTTACCCACCAGATGGGGGGGCTGTTGTTGTGGTAATAACGGTGTCATTTTCGATATGCCCTTTACCCTGCTGCATGCAAGAGAGTTTGGTAAACACCGACGAGCGCTTTCTATGGGATGCACATACTCAGATTCATCTTATCTTTTCAGTAAATCTGAATTTCTTTGCACTTTTTCCACAACATAAACACCGCCAGCGAGCAAAGCAGGTTTTGCAAAAAGGACTCTGGCTGTGTAAAAGTTGCTTGTGTCACAGCCTTGGATGTGTCTGTTTGCGTGTGAACATGTGTGCAAAAGGGAGTGTGGAGCTGTCAGCGAGTGTTATCCTTCGTGTGAACCAGGTTGTTGGCAGGGGTGGCACAGTGCAGGCCGACAGGGCTGAGTTGCATGGGAAAGAGAGTGGCTTGCTGTGCTTGTGGGTTCAGACAAGCGTGGGGCAAAGAGGGCTCGACAGGAGACATCATAGAAAGAACAACAGTAAGATTAGGAACCACCCATCCTGCTCTTTTACCCACTCTCCAGGGAGAGAGAGCTCTCCGGTTTGAAGGAGAGTTGCAGCCAACACAACCAACTTTCTTTATAGCTTAATTTCACCAGCCTTACACAAGTCACTATATATAATAATATCACATATTCTAACTGTCATTTTAATCCTGTGTGTTTCATATGGGATGTATCCATTTCATTCTTATTGTGTTAGATACAGCATATGCTCATTCTGAATAAAAGAAATGTAATCAAATATGGATCACTTCAATAAATGAGAAAATAATGACTGTTCTAGCAAACTATACAATGGCTACAGCAATCATACACTTGATAGTGTTTCACATAATACATGGCTTGCTTGGCTCTTATGACTCATTATGATGCAGTTTCTACATTTATCTGCTTCACATTTGATATAAAGTGAGTAACAAACTAGCTTCAAATAGTTACTTGACTTCTCTTACTTATCACTAATCCGCTGCTACTCTGGGCAACATCTTCAGATCTCGGACCCACTCCTGCAGCTTCTCTCTTCCTCTCTGTTGCTGTCAGTACCACTAAGAGGAACCGCTACTGCTATGGAGAGGCGTCACTCCTCGGCGCTTTTAAGTCTTGTTTCTCACCAAGTTTCTTCTGCCCATCGTTTACTCTCTGCGCTGCAAATTGCAACATATGTCTGAGTCTTTCTTCTGTCAGTACTTCAGTTTAATTATTACGAGCATGTGGTGAAAGGCTAACAATAATTAGAATCAATATATGATCTTTGTAAATTGAGGGTTTCTGCAGAATATGCACACACAAATTAAAATTACTGGTCTAAGTGTAATGCATTATGAAGCATCTTAGAAGGCTTATTAGGCAGGTAGCATTATAAATTGATACCCCTGCTATTCCTCAGGCAGCCAACGACCCTGTCAGTCTGGATGGTGGACATCTGCTTCAGTTCAGCAGGTCTGAACTTCTATCAGTCGCCTCTGCTTCTTTCCCTTCATCCTTCATCAGCCAGCTGTGCGTGAACCGAGCTCTGTACTTCACCCACTCCCCTCTCCCCACCCCATTTTTTCTCTTCACTTCAACTCGCCTCTCATCTTCTCATTCCTTTCCCCTTCTCCAGCTCTGATTCAACACCACCTCCTGCTTTCTACTTCGCAAACCAATTATCCAACTAACTGACTGTCACTTCGGCTCTCACAGACCCTTCTTAAGTCATTTCGTTTTCACCTCGTCACATTCGCTGTTTACCTAGTATTTATCTGGCATTTTTTGCAAGCAGATGGTTCACCAGTTACGCAACACATTTATCCATGTAAGCGTGAATATGTCAGAAGTGCTCTGCACATGTTGGGGCTGAATTCAGCTTCGTCTCTCTCAAAGGAATCGCACTGATCCTCTTTGTAGAGGAGGCGATGTAAAAATTTTATCAGGTGCAAGCAGAATACGCCGCTGTTGTCATTCCAATGAGCCATGGGCATCTCACTTTGTTTCGATGAGGATTTTTATTTGAGGGCTATTACAGAGCAAACGTGATCTCACTCGCACACAATGTAGAGGAGAGATCAGAGAGTGAATAGAAATGACAGAATTACAATTGGGGTAAGCACATTTCACCTCACCTGTGGTTCCACTCAAACTCAGTGAAATTCAAAAGTCCTCATAATGAGAAAAATACTTTTGCTTGGCTGGCTTTTGAATTTTCGTTTGTTAGTTATCAAGAGTTTGTATAAAATTCAGTCTACATTTAATCGGAAATGTAAAAAATAGCCTTCAAATAGTCAGACAATAGCATGACATTAACTCTTAACCTTGAAAAATGAGCCAAACTGAATAAGAAGCCCTTAAATTGCTCAGGAAAAGTTAAGTTTAAAGATCTGCAATTTCATAGCAAGTGATACATGAACTGCTGATGGAAAAAAGCTGATAAACTAACAAAGTCTCACGTTAAAAATCTATGAATAATTTGGTGTCAAACATTTGTCGGCAGTGGGTATCAGAGGTGAAGACAGTGGATAACGCTCAAGCTCTACTTTTAACTTCAGTGTATTAAAGAACATCTGAGAGTGACAACCAAACAGTGCTTTCCTTCCTGCCTACTTTTCACCACTCCATCCATCCTCTCTGCTCCGATCCTTTCCAGCAGTGTTCTGTCACATCCTGCTAAGGTTCTCATTTCTTCATCACATTCCTCTTCCTTCTCTTCTATCATCCCTGTGACACCTGCATGGAGGGGGTAAAATGGAGCCATCTGTCTGTTTGTCAGAGTGAAAGGTCATTAGATGATGAGGGTAAGAGGTCAGGACTGGAGGAAGGACACCTGAAGGTGACCATACATATTTTTTGATTACTTTTTTTTTCTTTAATGGATTGGCCAAATCAATATATTGGCATATTCCACACTGATGTGTAGACATGGAAGACATTATATTTAAAGAATCATTTGAAGGCGAGGTGATTTTTCAATTTGGTAATTAACCAGTTGTTGTTTTTTTCATATTTATTGCCTATGCACTAATGAGGTCATAAACACTTGTATTGAACATCTGTCTTTACAGTTGCCTTGATCAATGTCTTTATATGAATCCATTTTACAGTGTGCCGTGTCAAATGAATTACTCGAAGCAATGCCTAGGAAAATGATCGCTTGTTTTGTAATTCCCTCATCTCTATGAAGCACACCAGTCTCTTTCAGCTCCTTTGCTTTTACAACTTGCCGCTTTAAAGTTGTGATTCTGTCTTACAGTTTCCTCCAGCAGCTACAGGCAGCTGTTTTTAGCAAAACCTTATCAAAGCCACTAACTACCACCTGTCTGGCAATAAAGAGAAGACTGCCAAGACCGTCATCCCACAAACATTTATTTACATTAATTATTTTCAGTTGTATTTAAGAATTTAATGCCATCAACCTGCTGTATTTGCAAGAATTAGAACAGTCTTGATGACAAAACAGTTGATTTTTATAATGAAAAAGAAAAGACCAGTAGAACCAGAAAGGTACAGCCATTTGATGTGGTCGGCTTTGGGAGGTGAGGGGAATTAGAAGACTTAAAAAGGGTTGTGAACATAAATTTAAACCTAATGTTATGCAAAATAAAGTTAAGCAACTTCCAACAGCTGTGCTTAATGGAGTTCAGCATCACAGTGACCTAAAAATGGAGCTGTGCAATGTAGATAATGAATCCAAAATGTTTCCCTAATGCTAACCAGGTAGTTTTGATAGCTTAACCGAACCAAACAATTCTCCTGATTGAAAGCCGTGTGTGCTTAGGTCACCACCACCACCACTCCAGCTACCTCATAAAGTGGACTTTGTGTGAAAACTTTATGCAATTTCAGGAACACTTAGATGAGAAAAATTATGTTTAATTATGTTTTGCAAGTCCTACCACACAGTGATGCTAATGTAATGTTTCTTTTTAGGTTGTAGAGCGTTGTTTGCTAGCAGGTTTACCATGTCAGCTTTATAAGACTAAAATGTTCATAATAAAACAATATGGGGGATGCGCACATCACTGGTGGCTTGAATTTGAGACCTTGTTTCTTGGGCTCCATCACTGATTGTACTGAACTCACTGCCTTCACATATGGGTAATAGTGTAGTTAATGATAATGGCATCGTGGACAGAGAGGAGTCCAACATAGTAAGTTCCCCATGCAACAAAGTAATTAGTAGCATTGTGTGGACATGTGTTCACAACAATTTACTAACCATTTTAGTTATCATTTTTTAAAAAAATAAAAAATACAAGTTAATTTAATTCCTTCTTTGCAATGATATGATTTAGAATAATGGTGACATCTGTTCATCTGTGGTTCTTTTTCTAGCATCACATTGTAACCAGTTAGTCCAAGGAGCAAGCCAATCAGGGTTTCCATCAAGCATTTTCTGAAAAAAAAATCATCCCTGCATTTCTAAGTTAGACATGATACTTTTATTTTACAGCTTTAATATTTACTATAAAGGTTACAGGTAAGTGGGGTTATTGTATGGCTGTCAGATCAGTTAAGATTAAGTGAAAGGTGCCCTCTGTTCACGATTGTAGAATCAATATCAACATCTCATTTTCTGGTTTCCTATTTCCCAAGATCCCCAGACCTTGATAGAAGCTGCAGCAACTTAATCAGCAGTTTAAGGAAAACACTTTTGCTCCTCTGGCTGACAATGAAGGACAATGAAGACAGCGGCTGTATGTCTAGCTGTGTGACTCGAGCCCAGTGTGAGCCCGTATTTACATTTCAGTCAATAGAGTATTCACTCATCTGTTTGAATGACCTTGTAAAGTCAGTAATCCCTGCTTCACAATGAATAAATACATAAACAATGAAATTTCATCGTCTCACAGTCACTCATTTTGAAAGAAAGTGAGACAAGAGAGACAGAGGGAAAAAGGAGAGAGGTGTGCGACTCTGATGCACAGTAATTCACTGACTGATAAGTAATTGCACTCTCGCAGAGTGCAGTGACTGCTGTTTGTTACTATAGGAAAGTGACTGGGGTAATGGTCCAATCCATATTGGACCTGTGCAGAAAATAGCAAGGTAATCAATGTGTCTGACCAGCTGCTGTGTAGCCCTGCATAGTATGTAATATATAGTACATGTTCTTGACAATGAGTTAGCAGAAAAGCTGAATGCAGTCTGCTTAAGTCCTGTTTCTGTGTGTAATTTTTTTGTATCAGTGTTAGCTCCAACTTGGCACAATACAGCAGCAAGCAGTGCACCCATTTTAAAAAGCAAAATTTTCAAAAAAGCTCGAGAGATAAAACTGCTTCCAGTGTGCCCTGTCTGCCACCTGATGTTTTATTCAGAGATGAGTCCAGTTCACATCACTTCACTTCACTATAGTGATTTATATAGGGCCAGCTTGAACAAATGAGGATTTTTTTTTCCGTCTCCTCAACGCAAAGACAAAGACAGAAGGAGGAGAAAGCTATTTGCAATTTGGAGCATCAATAAAAATGCAAATAGAGGGAAACCATTTCTCAGCTGTGACAATGGAGGCGTTGTCATTGCAGCGCCCAAAGACAGCGAGACGGATGGACCCACCCGTATCCACAACCCAGAATTCTTTATCTTTAAACTGTAACACTCAGAGTTAGAGAAGAAAGGGAGGGGGGTTCTTTCTTTCTCCAAATGCTGCTTTTTGTAAAGATGATGTTTTTTGTAGTGCATAGCAGGGATTTTTGCTTCACAAGTGCAGATGTATACTTCACATCATGATGGAGGTGTCAGTGCTGGGAAGAGCAAGCCAGGGTCTGTCAATCAATCAGAGCTCACAGATATGCTGGAAGAAAAAAAAGGATATGTGTACTTTGAAAGCAATATTTTAACGTTATAAAAAGGGGATTGCTGTGAAGCCTGTGCTTGCCATTTGGTAAGAGCTCATCGTTAAAACCTTTTCTATTGTGACAATAGAAGAAGAATGCCTTGATGCATGCTTAATCATCTAGGTAAGGAAATCCCAGAAACTTGATTCTGTTTATCTGGACATTGTGTTTTCTGTGGGATACATGTTTCATCACTCATCCAAGTGACTTCTTTAGTCTCTCTTTTAGACTGAAGAGTGGAACCCTGTGTGGTCTGCTGGCACAGAAAGAGTTAGATGTAGTTCTGGAGGATGATGTGTTTGATGATTGGCTTTTGTGAGTGTTTGTGGCTGTCTAACGCTGGTTTTATGGTCGAGCAGAGGTAGATCACTCGATGTCTGCTCCATTGCCTGCAGTGAGCGCTGTTGCAAGATGGGGGCAGTGTACAAAGTATGTGCTACAACGGGTATGTGGGAGACTTGCTTGTGTGTTGGTCAGTCAGCCAGCCATGGAGAAGTTGTAACAAACAAAGAGCTGAAGTGAAAAACATGAAAAACTTTTCATGCCTATTTCTTTTATGTTTTAAGGGTTTTTTGTGGTTCTTCCATTCCCGGTGAACTGCGCTTTCACTCCCTGCACTATTCGGGGCCAACCAGTCAACATTTGGCAGTCCCTTACATCATCCACTTCCAGCAACCTGCAGTGAGGGTCTTGCAGGAATGCACGGGAGCACGTCTGAGTTGGGTGAAAACCCGTCTCCCCCATCTGTCTGACCAAAATCGTGGACATCTGCAGGACCATAAATGTAGCTTTACTTGTTACGCAGAAGAATCTCGGGGGGACAGTCGAGCAGAAGAAGCTCAGGTTGTAAACCAGAGACGAGTAGGTGGAGAGTGGGCAGAGAGCTGGTTAGGCAGGGAAGTCCTTTTCTTTGCAGGAGAGAATTCAATTCATTTTATTTATACAGCAACAAATCACAACAACAGTTGCCTCAAGGTGCTTTAAGGTAAAGACCCTAAATTAATACAGAGAAAATCCCAACCATTAAACGATCCTTTATGAAAAACCACTTGGCGACAGTGGGAAGGAAAAACTCCCTTTTAACAGGAAGAAACTTCTAGCAGAGCCTGGCTCAGGGAAGGACGGCCATCTGTTGAGACCGGTTGAGAAGGATAAAAAATTGCTGGTGGCATCCAAAGTTCTCAATGTGCTGTATTCCAACCGAGTGGTTTCCAAGCATGACTCCGGGCAAACAACTGGGGGGAAACACACAACAGCTCAGTTAGTTAATGAAAAGTACTGATGCTTACAGCTAACAAAGGTTGCCTGACTTCCACCAGGTTACCGATGACGACCTGGCAGAGAAATGTGGTACCCTGTGCTCGACACCTGATTGCACCGCTCAAAACAGGTGCGGGAGGAGCAGCTTGAGCAGAGAGTGACACCAAGCCGTCAGATAACTCTACCAGGGAACCAGATGAGGGAAACACAGACAGAAAAAAAGAAAAAGCAGCCCCCAAACCAGTCCCACTGAAACAGAACAGTTGCTGCCACGCAATTGGCTGATTAGATTTTTTTTTTTTAATGAGCATTTGAACAGATATTGAATAAAGTCGTATTCACTACTATCAAATGGGAACGCTCTCTTATGTAATGCACAGTTATTGTTTTAAATTAGAAAAAATCAAATGTCATGATTTTTTGTCCATTGTGGGTTAAATAAAGGATTATCTTATCAGTCAGAACTACACACGTCCTCTACATGATTCGGTCTTCAAAATTATCCACACCCGCTGCCATCAATCAGCGAGTGAGCCCTTTTACTCCTTCTTTTCTATTTTCTGCAAGAACAAAAGTACAGACCGAGATTTCACATGAGCATCTACCTGTGGCACATGTGGAGAAAACCAAAAAAACCAAAAACCTCTTTACTTCACAATCCAGACGCTTCATCGGCTTCTGCGAACAAAGTGAGCAGCTGCTTGAGAACAGCAGAACCTTGAGGCAGAGGCATTAAGAAGCATGTGAAGTCAATGAGAGTTTTTCTTTTCCCTGACTTAGTGTTTCCATGCTCGTTGATTCTCCCTCTGAGTGGAGTAAGTGCACAGGTAAGCTCCCTGCTTATTGGTCAAGACTGAGATGGAAGAAATTCTTGATCAGCTCTGACGCACAGGCCAATGATTTTTTTTTTTTATTGTGACTGTGCAAACAGAGAAGCAAACGTGGTTGTTTCTGAGCTCTCTTGCAGATACCGACTCAGGTGTCTAACGCTTCTTACGAAGATCAAACGGTAAATTCTTTCCTTGAGGTGCAAAAGTTCTCCACTTATCCTGTTTTTCCGAACTGCTTGTCTACAAAGTTTTGAATATTTCCTTGAAAATTATATTGCTAAGCAGCTTAATAAACACCACCAACAACAAAGTCACGACTCCTACATCACCTCTGAAAGCTTGCACTGTTCCATACAGCGAAACCTTCATAAACGTCAGACGTACTGAGACACTCTTGACCCCCAAGGGAGCTTAGGGATTTAAATCTAATCTGTCCAAACACCTTACTGTCTCTTCCCGTATTTTCCTTCCTCCGCTTGCCACTTTTCACTGTTTGTTCTGTGGCAGTGCACTTGTTTATTTTTGTGATATGTATGCAAAGACTTCCTGCATACATAAACCACAAACCCTGCTGAAAAAACCCTACCTTTTTGTTGTCAAAAACTGCAAGTGTGTGTCTGTGTGAGCAAGCGCTAGTGTGTGTCCTCGCTGGCTGGCAGTAATGCAGTAGAATTTAGGCAGAGTGAATGATCACTCTGTTTATAGGGATTTGATTGCAACCCAGAAACCAGGCCACATTCTCTGTCTGTCAGCTGCCAGCGAGCAGCCTGGCGTCAACATTTTATTCCCTGAAACTCTGCCTTTCTTCTTCCTTTTCGTTCTCGCTGCATCTCCCCTCGTCTTTCCTAATTCTTCTTCCCACTCCCCACCCTTCCTTGAGAAAATTATTTATTTGCAGCCACCACCCCCTCCTCCAACACACCCCTCTTTCTCCCACCCCCTCGCTGTGCCTTCTGATTTCCCTGGGAACTGAGCAGCAGCAGACGTCTGCCTTCTTTCTTCACAAAAACAGACACACACATACAAAAAAATAAGTCACACTTGCATGAGCACACACCTAACTATATATATAATATATATATATATTAACACATACAGAGATTTAGACACATACACAGGATTTTTCCACGTGGATTACCTGGGAATTACAACATCTGGATGTAATAATTTCAATATTTGTTTACTCTAAGCTCCCAGTCCCCCAGTATGTGGTAACAGAAGTTTATGAAACCAAATTAATTATGTGTGCCAATTCCCACAGGACCCTGCTCACAGATTTGTACAGAAGATTGGAATGTTAGTCCCCTCTGACCTAAAGCGGTGTTTTCCACTGTCTTTCTGCAAATATGCACCAGAAACTGTGTGTGTGCTTGTGTTGAAATGTGCCTTATTTGGCAGTTGTGTGTTTTTCATTTCTATACTCCTGGCAGCTTTAGGAGTCTACATATTTCACATATTTTGCACAGAAAAATTGAGATGGTTATGTAACAGATGATACAGTCATATCTTAGAATACAGTTAGTTTATGGTTAATGCTATTTACATTATACTAACAGATAATTATGGGGTGCACTGGCGACTCCTAAGGCACCAGTACAAGATCTTGAGCGATCTTATGCTACATCTGCTTTAGCTGAACCCAGCCAGAGGGTCTTCATTCCAAATTATTCCCTGCTTCTCCATTCCCTTGCCTCCTGTTATCTCTCCACTATTGACTCAAAAATAAATAAAAAATACAATAACATGCCCAATTACTTGATAGAAAAGGATGCTCAAGAAAAAAGCAATCCACTACTGATTTCAGCCCACGCAATGCAACACGTTTCCAAAGAAAGGTTTGATACTGTGCAAAATATTTATAAAAGACAATAATTTGTAAATCATTTAAAGCCTTTGTTTGACAGAAAATGGCTCACAGACAACATATCAGATGTTGAAACTGAGAAATCCTGTTTTGTTTTCTTTTAAATATCTGATCAGTTTGCATTTTAAACAAACTGAGACATGAGCAACCAAAGAAGGGAAAAGCTGGTAAGGACACCATTTACAGCACATCATAAATTAAAAGAAAGAAATCTCTGTATGCAAAGGGCAAGGGTATGGAAGCCTGTTTCTGCCACTAAAAAAAAAAAAAAAAGTAATCATAACTCGAAATTTAGACTTATTAACTTGAAATTTTGAGGAAAAATAGCTCGCAATTTTGACTTACTTTATCTAAAAATTTTGAGTTAATAACTCGAAATTTCGAGTTAGCGCTGCCAATCAATAATCTACATGAATGATGTCATTTCCTTGTTACCCAGAAGCTGAAGCCCTCAGCTACAAATGCTACAGCTAAGCTACCAGTATTACAGCCAGTCATGAATGCACAAATTGCTGATTATTTTCAGCGTGGCTTTACAAACGATGAAATCCTTGTGTTATTAGCTGAATCACATGGTGTTACTATCAGCAAACGTACTCTCGAAAGCGCCAATTTGTTGCGATCCAGCATGTAGATTACTGATTGGCAGAGGTAACTCAAAATTTCGAGTTACTTTTCTCAAAACTTCGAGTTAATAAGTTGAAATTTATGTTATATTTATGTCACTTTTTTATTTTAATGGTGGAAACTGGCTTCCATACGGAATGGCTGTGATTTACAGACTCCGAGACAGGCAGCTGTTTCAAAAATAGACATGACTCTGTAGTGGAAATCACTGCATGGGCTCAGTAATACTTAAAAACCACTCTTGGTGAACAATTTGTCAAAACTACCATGCAAAGCAAAATAAATAAATAAATAAAACATATACAAAAAAGATGCAGAAACACTAGCTGCTCTGGGCACGAGTTGGGATGAAGTGAAAAACTCTTCTGTGGTCTGATAAAAGGAGTCATCCAATCAGCTCACAGCTCCAAAGCCAACATCTCAATTATCTGCACAGCTGTTATGGCAATATATATATTGCAACTAACTCTTTAGAGCCCAGGCTTTTCTTATTTTAGCAATGCAATGTCACTCTGCGCTGACGTGCCTCAAGTCCAGATGTGTGATCCACTGAAAACATCTGCATTATGCGTTATACTCTGCTGTAAACAAAGTTGTGATTGGTCCCCTCAGTTTACAAGAAGTGATCATATCCATCAGCTAAAATCACTCAACAAACAACCAATTTTTTGGATTCAACATTCAGTACGACGTCTTTGTTTCTGCATTAAAATAATTGCAAATGATTGCATCCTGTTTTATATTTTACACAGAGTCCCAAGTTTTTAAAAACAGGGTTGTTCTTTAATATTTTCCTCAATCTCCAGCTTTCATTGTAGGGGGTCTAATAACTTTTGAATGCCAAACAGCAAGACGACAATCCCCTGGTTCTTAAAAAAGTGCCTTTCTAACATTCTGTAATTGTGAAAACTGACAAATTGCTGCAGTGTGGGTGTGATTGTAGTATAATTTTGGCTTTGGAAAGATACAAAAATTGGCAAGCAAACTGAACCCTCAATGCAATTATTGGAAAAGTTTCAGAGCATGTGGCTCAGGTAGTCCTTGACAATCCAAAAGCACTCTGCCTAAAGCATATTGACACCTTTAAATGTCTGAAATTTACATAAAATGTGAAAATTAGAATAAAATCACCCCACATCATCACTTCACGTTATTGTTGCATCGCATATGCAGCTGCACATACACACTTGAGCTCTGACTTGGCAACAGATGTATTCTCACTGCCAGAAGGCGGTGGTCCAGCTTAAATGACGTAGTTAATAGAAAAAGTCTGTATATGTCGATATTCATTCACACAGAAAAATCTCAAAATATGTTAAACACTAGAACATAATTTTGTTTCTTACTTTAAAAACATACACAGTGCAACTTGCCAGTGATTTTGATCTCACTAAATGCATCTTGCCCTTTTGTTGCATTAGGATAGCAACTCAAATCTCACATTTTTTTGAAATGTTCAATAACTAACTGGAGCTTGACCGGTGTATTGGTCTGCAAGAGATATGACCATGTCTGTATCGGTTTTTGTGTAACTTAGAAATGGCATCAACACATAATTTGTCCAGGAGATCGGCTGCAACACCAATGTTTACTACACACTCAGCGCTGTCTGTTGCACATGTGGCGGAGGAGCATCAAAGGGCTGCAGGCAGTAGTGCTTAGTCTAGCGGCATACCACATCATCCGTCAAATATTGTGGAGGCACTGTTATGGCACGGCTATTTATGGTTGCCAGTGGAACCAGGTTACACGGGTTGATGA
The DNA here is from genome assembly GCF_036321145.2 of Pelmatolapia mariae. Classification (NCBI taxonomy): domain Eukaryota; kingdom Metazoa; phylum Chordata; class Actinopteri; order Cichliformes; family Cichlidae; genus Pelmatolapia; species Pelmatolapia mariae. The sequence goes on along the minus strand of NC_086241.1, from coordinate 56,393,775 downwards.
TGCGACTGCTGATAGGGGTAGCAGGATGGATTCTGAAGTGTACAGTGCTATACTCTCTGCTCAACCAAATGCTGCAAAGCCATACTGCAAAAGCAACCCAAGGGTGTCTCAAAGCAAAGGAAAATAATATTCTTCCATGGTCAAGTCATTCACCTAATCTCAACCCAACACTGCCAGCTTTCAGTTATTGAAGACAAAACTAACCGCAGACAGAGCCTCACAAGAGCAGCAGCTGGAGGTGGCTTCAGTGGCAGAGAATCTCACTGGAGGAAACGCAGCATTTGGAGATGTTCTAGGCTTCAGGCAGTCATGGAGTGCAACAGATTGTCATCCAAGTATGAAAAAACAATTCTTATGTTTACAATTATGTTAGTTGATACAGTTACTTGTGAGTTTCTGAAAATGTGGGGCTTTGTTCCATAACAGTGCAATCCAATTCTTTGGGTATACTGCTTGGATTAAAGCTGAATATCTGCACTTTAACTTAATCCTCACCCTTTGATTTAAAATCCCTTGTAGTGGTATACAGAAGCAACATACACTTACCAGCCACTTCATTAGGTACACCTTGTTTGTATCAAGTTGGACCCCACTTTGGCCATCAATATTTTCTTAATTCATTGTGCCACAGGTTCAACAAAGTGCTGGAACCATTCCTCAGAGATTCCGGTCCATATTGATGTGATAGCATTACACAATTGCTGCAGATTTTTCAGCTGCATAACATGAATCTCCTGTTCCACCAAATCCCAAAGGTGCTCTGTTAGACTGAGATGTGATGACTGTGGAGGCCATCTGGACACAGTGAACTCATTATCATGTTCAAGAAATCAGTTTGAGGTAATATGAAGTTTATGATATGACGCATTATCCTGCCGGAAGCAGCCGTCAGAAGATGTGGTCATAAAGGGATAGAGATGGTCAGCAGTAGGCCGTGGCATTTATATAACACCCAGTTGGTATTAAAGGGCCCAGAGAATGCCAAGAAAATATGCCTTCACCATTATACCAGCAGCAGCAGCAGCGACGTGAACCGCTGTTACAAGGCAGGGTGGATCCATGCTTTCATTTTATTTTTAAGCCAAATTCTGACACTAAACTATTAATATTATCTGATATATCAATCATATCCTTAGCCATTAGCACTAGCAATCCAGTAAGAGGCATACTCTACAGCTAACACTTATTCTAACCTTGAATTGTTGGCACACATGTATGTTATGGTCATATCCATCTCCTTAAAGGATGTTGTCACACTGACACTTGTCATTGTCATTATTTGTTATTGTATGTGTCTGTCTGTGTCTCTATGCTTTAGCGTCAAAGATCTGAATACACAGATAGCACTTCCACAGTGTTCATGAAACATACATCTCCATCACTTTGAGCAACATGCCTCCCTTACACACAGACACACACACACACACATACACACACAGGAGCAATCATCTACTCCTACTGAGCCAGAAATAGGCATGCATCACTTCTCTGCTGTCTCAACAAAACATTGATATACGAGTTAGCTGTGATGTGTGAGGTTAAGTACAAAGACAGTTGATGCTGACGGCGGCTCATGGTGGGCGAGGGGGTGCCGGGTGGGCAGGTAGGTAGAGAGGGAGAGGTTAGGAGAGTGGGTGTCTTGAATGATTCATACAAGCGACTCCCAGAACGGCTACTGCTGTACTCAACATCAGCAGTGGGATATGATAGCGCACGCCTATTGATGTAAAGAGTTTCTCACTGCTTTCGTGTTGGAGAGTTCAGAGTTATCGATTCGGCCAAAGAGCTCACTCCGAGTAGGTGTTCCACATACCTGGCCCACCAGCTAATTTTATTTTTACGCAGCGGAGCAGGACTATCCGTCTGCCTGCGCAGTGGGATATCACAAAAGAAAACTCTTTTTCCTTCTAGCTTCGTTTTTATTCATCAGCATTGTTTCCCACCTCTGCTGTCCTTTCCTGCTCTTGTTCACCCCGCTCCCTCCTTCCAAGGCCATGTACATTGTAAGATAAAGAATGTCAGAGTCTGGTACAGAGGGTAGGCTGGAAGGATCACTGTTTATGGACGTTTGAGCCCAGTCTCTGAGAAAGGTAATTTCACGCTCGACGGCACTGACTCCAGTCTCAACGTTGTCCCTGTGATTAATTAGGCTTTTTAAACGAACAAACCAGGAGCCAGGTGAAGATGTTAATTATCCCACAGTTATGCAGATCGAATATAGTCACAGGCCTGCGGCACCCGTTAGTGCGCAGACTCGTGCCCAAAGGCTGACATACATATGATTTCTCATGAGCATTCATATACAAATCACCATGTGAAGGTAAACATTTGAAGCCGAGGACAAAAAAGAGAGAATCGCTGCTTAAATATTTTCCCAAATCAATATGTTTCTAAATCAACTGGGTTCACCCTTTTACTCCCGGCATGCACTCTTAGATCATTAGGAGAAAAACAAGCAGCAGTGCCCGGACTTGAACAACACCCATAATGAGCCAGATATACTATAAAGTGCCCCTCTGAGCCCTCAGAAGACACGAACAAGCATACAAAAAGCAGTATTTTATAACAGACTTGAAACCTGAATCATCCACTCGCATTCATCCTCATTATATAACAACCGTTCGATATATAGGTCTGGATTCTTTGTGTCAATGTGGATCCTGTCGGTTGCCTAGAAATGAGTGAAATTCTAAGTTTTGTGCACCATCACCATCTTTTATATCCGCTGATCTTTGTTTAGCTTGTTTGTTTAGCTGCTAGACTCCTGAGATTTTATCAACAGCTCCACAAGCTGTTCACAAACCAAATAACCAAAACAAATGTATTGATTTGTACATGACAAAACAATCCAACTCAGGACTCCTACTTACAAATTGTGTCCAGCTCAAGACGTGACCTAAACCAACAGCTTCTGTATATATGGGGAAAACATTTCATAAGCGCTAATGCTTATCAGAACAATGATCCACATTATTATTGAAAGCCTAGATAACCACTGAAGCTGCTTTTCTGGCCTGAAATGTAGTCATATATCTGAATAAAGTGTCACGTTTTCATTTACAAATGTCCACATTATTCTTTTAAACTGTGTTTTTAAATGAAAAGTATTTTCATTCATATGAAAAATCAAAAAACATTCTATTCTATTCTTTTCTATCCATGAGCACTACAGATCCAGTGTTTGCTTTGAGAGTGTTGATGGCGAAGTATAGAGAAGGTCAGAATGTGTGACACTGTGTGTTTGTGGATCTAAAGAAAGCAGATGATAGGGTGCCAAGAGAGGAGCTGTGGTTTTGCATGAGAAAGGCAGAAGTGGCAGAGAAGTATGTAAGGGTGCTGCAGGACATGTTAGTGGACTGCAAGACAGTGGTGAGGTGTGTGGTAGGAGTGACAGATGGGTTCAAGGTTGGGGTGGGATTACATCAGGGATCTGCTCTGAGCGCCTTCTTCTTTGTGATGGTGATGGACAGATGAGGTCAGGCAGGAGTCTCCGTGGACTATTATCTTTGCAGGTGACATTGTGATCTGTAGTGAGAGTAGAGAGCAGGTGGAAGAGAGCCTGGAGAGGTGGAAGTATGCTCTGGAGAAAAGAGGAATGAAAGTCAATAGAAGCAAGACAGAATATGTGTGTGTGAGAGAGACAGGTTTAACAGTGAAGGTGGATGAGTTTGAATACCTGGGATCAACCATCCAAGCAACAGACAGTGCAGAGGAAAAGTGAAGTAGCGAGTGCAGGCAGGGTGGAGTTGTTGGAGACGAGGGACAGGGGTTATTTGTGACAGGATAGTAGGTAGAGTGAAAGGGAAGGTTTAAAAGATGGTAGAGAGACCTGCTATGATATATGGTTTAGAGGCACTGACAAAAAGATGGGCCGAGCTGGAGGTGGCAGAGCTGAAGATGTTAAAATTTCCATTGGTAGTGACCAGGATGGACAGTTTAGAAATGAGTATATCAGATGAACAGCTCAGGTTGAGTGGTTTGGAGACAAAGTTAGTAAAAGCAAAGCTCAAATTTCTGGCATGTGCAGAGGAGGGATAGCAGATGTATTGAAAAAGATTGAATAAGGAGCTGCAAGGGAAAAGGAAAGGACCAAAGAGAAGATTCATGGATGGAGTGAAGGAGGAAATGCAGAGGGTTGGTATGACAGAAGAGGGACAGAGTGAGATAGAGACAGATGATCATCTGTGGTAATCCCAAAAGGAACATAAAAAAAAACGTGATTGTGCTGTATTCATATTGCTGGTGCCCAAGTGTTACCAGAAGGTACAGGGTTGGCTGCTTACTTTTGACAAGTGAATGAGTGGTAATGAATTACTAGTCAATGCTGCTGCCCAGGTAAGTTACAGCCATTCAAACACCTCAGTCGCTTTAGATTGTAAGGTAAAGACCCTACAGACAAAACCGCAACAATCAAATGATCAGTCTTCACTGAAACTAAGCTGCCAACTTGTCTTTCAGACTCTCATTGACTGTACAGTTGTTATGAAAGGGCAGCCGGGCTATGGAACATGTCATGTTCTCGGGGTTTGGTTAAGTTTTCAAGTTTTAGACTCGTTTTTTAATTACAGTTTCAAATGATAATTTTTTTTATTGTGATGCTGACCTTTGGGATCGTTACTTTCCTGGTTTCTCTTTGTTTTTTGCTGGTATTCTAGTGTTTGAAGTTTTGATTTTTGTGTTTGTTGTTTTGGGGGATTTTGGGGGTTTATTTATTAGTCTAGTAGACTGTAAGTTTTACCTCTTGTGATATTATTACTAAGTATTTGAGTCATTGTTTTGCTGTATGATAATAAGGGTTGAAGTTAAGCTTGTCCAGGCTTGTGTTTCAGTTCAAGTCATCTTTTGGTGACTTCCTGTTTTGTTTTAAAGGTTAGCTTTCTTTTGTAATTTTCTGATTCTTTCTCCTGTGTCTCATTCCCCTCATACTGGTCTATATATATATATATATCTATAAATGGACCTGTCTCCCTCTATCCCCCTTTCTCATTTACCAAATCACACATTTTCCTCTCCTCTCCTTGCATTTTAGTCCATTCCACCAGAGAAGTGAGCAGAGTCAATGCAGCAGGCATTTAACAAAATAACACATCCCTCTTTTGGAGCCGTCATTTTAAAACATCAATTAAATTCAATGTTTGACATAACTGTGTCATAAAGTTAGCTCAACTACTGCTGCATTTTCTGATCTCAGATGTGACGTGTTCATGACATCTTTTATATTTAGGGCTGCTTTCAATTAAATGTACAGGATGGCGTAATATATAGATAAAAACAACCTGTTTGAGAGATTTTTGGAAGACAGAGGAGATGAGATAAATCAGTGTCCATGATCACTGTTGTACAGCCATATATGTTCCTGTATATTATTATTATTAGTAGTAGTAGTAGTAGTTATTTTCTGTTTTTGTTCATTTTGGATGTTGTACTCATCTCTCAGTTCCCTGTTAGCTATTTGGACAGCTAAATAATGTCACGTTGCCTTCATGTCCAGCATTTGGGTCCTTTCTCCACTGCCACCCACACTATATGACAAAAATAAAAGCTTTTTTTATTTGTACCAAGCGTTAAACATGCTTATTTCTTCTGAAAAGTTGGGCATTTTATCACGAGAGTCTGTGGCTAATGACACTCTTTAGGAGCCAGCCTCAATTGGCCATTCTAGAAACTGCATTTTTTGGGCTATCTTCTGTTGGCTTCTTTTAACACCACTGGAGTCATTGCTTCCCAAAGTCTAATTTTCCACCCTGTACACACGTCAACATGTCAACAACCTGTTTTCTATTAAGATTATCAGATGGGAGCAAACTTAAATCAGCGAATTGAAAGTTAGGAACTGCACACGGCCCTGATGAGCAGCTTCTTTGATCCACTCTCAACCGTTATGAATGCATCTCCAGAAAAAAAGAAAATAAAAGAACGTGGGTCTTTTTTAGCTAACCCAAAAGTTTACCACAACATTTCCTCTGGACGATAAAAGAAAGAAAATCCTTTAAAGTGTGCATAATTAACAAACAACATGATAGTGTGGTTGATCCAGCCATGTAAGGGTGACCTTTCCAAACGAGTCCAGCTGGCAGTGGTACGTTGTTTGAAGTGTGACTCGGTTCTCTCTCAGTGTGAACCAGCGGCATCAGACATCAGACAGCCTATTAAAGACTCAATTAGACGTTCTGCGTATTGGATTCCTGTGGCTATCTGTCCTATTGAAATACCATTACAGAGAGGCGGAGAGGAGGAAAACGAGATATAAAGAGCAGAAGATAGAGACAAACACACCCGGGCAAAGAGAGAAAGAGAGAGACTGATAAAGACACAGAGAGGGAGGCTGAACGGAGCGCCTCTGGCATCAAAGAATGATTAGAGCTCGGCCAACATAATGTGATCTCTCGCACACATAAGTTATGGCCTCAGTTTTTCTGGTCTTGCTGTACAAAAGCTGACTTTACAGATAGCTAGCTGGTAATCCAGTAATCCACCATAAGAACGATAGACTTTCAATTCAATAACGGTCTCACTGATGGATTTTGTAGACAAATGACAAACAAGTGTTATATGAAAAACTTGCACATGTGCAGCTCAAGTGTAGTCCTTTAACATTTAGCTGTGTATTTTCTGCTGTTTTACAAAGTTGAGGTGTGTTTGTGTCTTTGTCACTTGTTCTCGCTGCTTTTCTTCGACTCACTCAGTTTCTATTTCTGCCATCTAATTACCGGCTGTCTGTCACTCCTTCCCAACTCTGTTGTTGAACTGCAAATTACGCTCCCCTGTGGACTTTTCTCATTTTATTATTTTGCAAAACACACTCACTGTAGATGTTTAATGAAGCTTTGTTTTTTTAAGACAGTTGGACTCTTGTTTTAGAATTACATTTGAAAAATATTATTTACTGTTAGATTTTTCTTAAATCCTGTCCTGTCTGGCAGCTTTTGTGATCTGAATGAACTGTGGTGCCAAGCACAACTATATAAAATCTCTATAGCCTCCTCTTGTTCATGTTAATCTTTTGTATGTTCATTCATTAATTTCTATTTGTGTTATTTCAGTTTTTACATTATATGTGGTATAATATGACAATGTCTAAGGCAGGACAGGCAGGGGGGTGGGGTAACTGGTACGAGTTGAAAACACAGTCCTGGGGCCCCAGGTGCCCAAAAACCTGGGTCCCAGCAGAGGAGGTCCAAGCCACCCCGAGCCAACAGGGAGGGAGCAGGCCAACAACCACAACAGAGCATCCAGCCACGCATCCCAGATCCAACGAGCACCCGCATTCCAGGGGAGGGGCGTTCAGCGGGGAGCTGTGACCATGTCCCACAGGGGCTAAGGCCCAGCAAGCCCCTGACCCAGGCCCAGCCATGCCCACACACACTCTTACAGACCATTCGCTCACTCATTCCCTCTCACCTACCCACCAATGACACAGAGAGACACAGAGAGACCTAAAGACAAATGCGCACACACTGGCCCAGCACCTGGCAGGCCCAGAAGAGACCAGAAGTTGGGATCAGGACTGATGGAAAGATCTGGCTCCCACTTAGCAGCTGGGAGGAAATTGATTTGTCAATTTTAAACAATCATTTAGCAATTTTTCATAACCATTTTGGGGTACAAATATTTAAAAACTTTGCTTCCCAAGTACATAATTCTACATTCAGTTGACTGGGATTGAATTTTTCCTGTATGATGGATTTCAAGAAAATGTATCTTTGCTGATTCTATATTTTGATACAAGTTCTTCAAATGAAATAAACTTTCCGTCTTGTATAACATGATCCCCTTCTCATGCCATGATGAAAAACTTAGTGTTTTCTTTTTCTAATTAAAACAGATTACGTTTTAGTAATCTTGTAATATACCAAGTAACTTTTAAAAGTAATAATCCCAAACATTAATCAAGATCATTGTTGAAAGAGTCATTAAAAAGAATGATGTTTCTCACTTTTTAACCTATTTATATTCGAATGCTCTCATTTGACACCCCATTTCCATGAGGAAATGGGGTGTCAAACACAATATTCACGCAGGTGTACAGTATGCCCACCATGGACAGGCTCATTTCAGCATTAATCTGCTGATACACACATTTTTCCCTGTTTAATATGTATGTGTTCAAAGCAGGGATTAGCAGAATCTCCTTTAAAGAGCAAACCCTTTCCACCAAATCACCCTTTGTACACACAGGGGTCTCTGACTGAGGCTGCATTAGGTGTAATGACCAAGAGGCTCAGTTTCATCTTCTGTTTTCTATTTGCGTTACACATGCTTCCTCATATTACACTGGCCATAATTTCAAATGTTTTAACTTGCTGGAAGTTTCCCTTCCTGTCTTTTCCCTTGAAAGGTAATTTTTACCTTCTGTGTCCAGGATCTTTCTCAGATGTTTGTCCTTATCAATTAGTTCTTGGCAGGAAATTTACTTACAATTGAAGCTTTCTCACATGGGGTACTTATCTTAAATCAAGTGTGACACTTTAATACACTGTTGACCTTCACTTACCTCAATTAAAACAACTAGTTGCTGTACCAGCAGTGATTAAAGAGGAACTTTGGTGTTTGTTTCCAGCTTCATAATTGTGTTCTTGGACCGTGTAGAGTAGCTTTGCATGATAGTGCTTATGTATCGGGGTTTGGGTGCTGCCACATAATTCATCCAGTGTACAAAACGAGCTGTTGTAGCTTTTCTCCCTTTAAGCCATTTTTCTTATGATTGGCTGCCCTTCACAAAAAGAAGATATGAAGGTCTTTTGTACTTACAGCCAGACCACTCTGCCTTAATTGACCACATTAAGGATATTTGCTCTCATTAACATCATAAGCCAATGGTAGAAAAAGCTCTCTCTCAAACAGAACATTTGCCTCATAGAGATTACTTCTAAGTAAACCTAGGTCTTTATTTAAATGCTGAAATATGTTTAATAAAAACACCCACTATTTTCCAGAATATATATTTGCCATTGTAAGTGGACTGATACTTATATAGCACCTTTCCACTCAATTTGGTCACTCAAAGCGCTTTGTACTACCAGTCTCATTTACCCAGTAACACACACACACACTACCATGCACACACACATTCATACAATGCTTTTATCTATTAGGAAGAGTTGGGGGTTCAGGGGGATAGACGACCCACTCTGCCACCTGAGCCACAGCAGCCCCTGTAAAAGGAGCCCATATTCTCTGATCACTTACCTCCTTTTCCTGTATTTAATTGCACTTTAATGTTATATAAACTGCAATGTAAAGTGATTTATTTTCAAACTGATATTAAGTTGTCTCCTCTGTTGATGAAGTTCAAAGAGGCCTAATTACATCCACTGTGATTCACTTTGGTTAAACTAAAAAGAAAAGTTCAAAGGGGGCCCACACAAGTGCTCGAGTTTATGGTTCTTCGGGTCCTTCAACCTTCTTGTTCCCTCTCATGTTGCTCCACTCCGCTCCTGTCCTCCTACAAAACATTAGGGCTTCCTTGTTCCTATAGCAACCCCTCCTCATCTCTCTATCAGGGTGTATATACATAGCTAGTCTCCAGGGTATTCGTTCTCCAACTCAGCAAAGATATTGGCAATTATGTGCTTGTTAGGAGTGGGCCGGAGATAAGAAAGATGTGTCTTGTGTCTGATTACTCTTGCTCTGTGTTCCTGGGAGAGGCTTGGGAGTTCTCTGGGGGGGGGCTGTGCCAAACCCCGTTTCCTAATCTAGTCGGGGTCCTGGTGGAAATATTGCACTTTTGCGTGTATTGGATTATTCATGCATGTAATATTGAGTAAATGGGAATGTGGAAGAGCTCTTATGTGAGGTGATAGTTATGAGCATTAGGCACCCCAAGCCCTCTTAATTCCTTTTTGTCCCCTCTCTTTGGACAGTTTGAACAGGCTTTTCAGGGCATGGACACCTCACACGCTCTATTGTGTTGTAAATGAGACAGAGTTTTGGTTTAATACAGTGTCCAATAAGGGTAAAAGGTGCTGGATTTCAGCAAAAATTTCAAGGTCGAAACCTCCCTTTAAGCTCTTTCATCAATCACCTACACACACATGTGCAGACACATCAACACATACATGCACATAAACCATCTCAGCCAGAGCTATGTGTTGATGAGACAGGAGCGTGAGGGTTGTATGTGCGTCGCTAATGTAATTCCATCTCACCAGATGGCCTGGGTTTTTTTTGTTGTTTTTTTTCTTCCGAAAACACACTTTTTTTCTTCCCCCATCTTTTTTGATCCTCTCTCATTCCTCCTCCTCTTCCTCCTGCACCTCTTGTTCCAGCTCTCTCATCATTCACACTTTCTCCTTCTTCTCACCTCTCCGACTTGTGTTTTTACAGCCTCACCTGTGCTTTTCTTCTTCTGCACTTATTTAACAGTCCGTGGCCTCTCACTTCCCCATCGTGTCATCTTAAGCAGGACTCATTATCATCAGTCAATCAGCGGCAAAGTCTCTTACGCAGCAGTTCCGTCTCCACTCGAGTATTTTGCGATGTTGTTCCGCTCACTCATGTACTCACAAACACATGTCGAAGCCCCTGTTCAGCTGTTATCTCTGTGGCTGTTTGATCAGTCAGATAGCGTGTGTGTCAGATGTTAGACTGACATGTTTCCTATGCTCAGGGCTGTTCTCCAGAGGCACGGCGGTCAGAAAAGCTCATTTGATTGGACTGATGCTGCAGGCTCAGAGCACAGGGCCCAGCCGAGTGATGTCTGAGCTGATTCTAATGCACTGCAGCATGTGTCAAACATAGAGCGACACAGTGGTTGCATTCCAAAACCAAGGATACTGTACACACTCCCTGCTCCCCCCACCCACCTTTATCTGCTGCCCTTGAGCAAACCATGTCAAGGCTCATCATCATAGAGCCAGTCGGGAAAATTAACTGCAAGGGTGTTTTCTGTTCTCCAGCTTGTCATGAAAAAGGACCATTAGGGCTGTAGCATCAAGGGTACAGTGAAGGAGGTTTTTGTTTTGGATCGCAGCCATGCAGCAAAGTATTTAGGGGAGCTGGGGATTTGAATAGCATTCCATTACAGAGCACGGCAAGGCGGGTGATAAACCCAGGTTTGCCTCTTTTGTTGTTTCTCATTTTCTGCGTCTGAGCATTATGACTGCAAAGTGTGTTTTCATGGCATAAAACAATTTTTATTTTAAAAAAATGTTAAGAAAAGGGAGACTCCGGTATTTTTTTTATCTAGGAGGTTTCCAAAATAAATGTTGTGCTGTCATATTAAGTTTTGAATGTGAGCTCCTTTCTTCAGTATACCGGCAGAATATATGACTGAGCCAACACCAAACGCAATGATTCACAAGCGCTGATTTATAGTGTTTTCAGTTTCCATCAGCAAAATATATAAGGTGCATAAGCAAGAAATTAGATTTAAAATGTTTACAGATTTCTAAAAAGCTTCAATCTTCAGACTGTCAGCTACGCCAAATGCATTTTTCTCCTAACTACCGAACATTTGTCAGGTTCAGAGGGAATGTCATCGCTGACAGCTGGCTTTCAGTGCTTTTACTTTATCATTTCACCTCAGTCCTTCAATTTCCACCTTTCTTAGAAGCACAAAAAACACTTAAAAATATTTTCAGCCTATTGAAACCGAGCAGAGGGGCAAACAAAATTGTTTTAGGGTCAGTTGTAAAAGCTTGGCACAATACCACTCCATGAATCAGTTTTATTACTCGAAGGTTCAAAATCCTACTAATGTAGACCTTCATGAGATGTCTTACCTGTCAGCTCTCATTCTCTTTTCACTTTGAGCTGCTTGCTGGGAAATCTGAGCTCATTTCATACCTTACATATTACTGCCTGTATTTACACCCTGGCTTACTACAAAAATACATTTTTATACTAGTTACTTGCTTTGCCAAATGGGAGAAAATTGTTTACAATTATAGTAACATTTTTTTCTGCATCTTTATAGTGTGTGGGGGTTGAGTGTTCACATGTACAGTCATGAAAACGAGAAGTTTCACAGGACTCTATGAAGTCCTGTACAAAACTAAATCTGCCCCCATAATTCAGCAGCTTTTATCACCAATAATTGTTTTCTCTTTTATTTTTTTCAGCCTCTCGTATCATTGTGAAGGAACTTTGCTCCACTCTTCTTTACAACATTGCTTCAGTTCATTGAGGTTTGTGTGGATTTGTTTATACACAGCTCTCTTAATCTCAAGAACTGGTTGATGGCTGGACTTTGACTGGATCTTTGTAGACATTTTGTTCTTTTCCTATTCAGCCGTTCTGTTGTGGATGTCATGTTGTGCTTTGGATCATTGTGTTGCTGTTTCAGCCAAGCTTTAGCTGTTGGACACATTCACATTTGACCAGAATACTTACAGAGGAGTTTACATTTGACTTGATGACTGCAAGGTGCTCAGGTGCTGTGACTGCAAAACAAGCTGAAATCATTACCCCTCCACCACCGTGATTGATAGTTGGTATGAAGTGTTTATGCCAATATTCTGTTTGTTTTTCTCTGCATTGTGGTCATTATGGCCCAGAAGTCCTATAGTGTGTTCAAGTGCAACATTGCAAACCTAAGCCATGCTGTAATGCTCTTTTTTAAAAAAGTTGTATTCTCATGAACATTAACAGTTAACATGCTAACTTAAGAGATTTACCGCTTGAGTTTTTTGCAATTTCAGAAGAATTGGACGCTCTGTCCTCCTGCTGACTTTCACTGGACGCCCACTTCTGGGAAGACTGTGGAATTGTGAATGCTCCACACCAGCTAACAGCCAAAACCCTGTATTTATAGAGGTGGTCAGACTTGCTTATTATTAATCAATGCTGATAATCAAGTGTGTTTTCTTTTGTTACTTACCCTATGACTTTCTATGGAAGCAGGGAAGGTGTACTCTTTTTTTTCTTCAGAGGAGTGCATGTGAAAACCTTCTTTGTCATATCACTATGTGTATTAAAGAAATCAGTTAACATTTTGGGATATAGACCTATCAAGATGCTTGAAGAAGACTTAGTTAAGTCTCCTCTGTGCCTCGCTCTCTTTAATCCACACAAAAAAATAAAAGTAGATGATTGACTTGTTTTATGGGAGTTGAGTGCAGGAGGATTTCTTGGAAGGTAACACAGATTTTCTGAAGCTTTTAATTCCTGTGAGGTTGAAAGACTCCAGGTTCCACAAATTTGGTTCAAACGAATGCAGACTGTTACATAAACTACACTGTATGCCGGTCTTGCAGTGTTGGGAATCACATCATGACATAATAATATGACATAAAATCAGCAAAGTTAGAAAATGTACTTTAGTTGCAAGACAAAAAAGTCTTGACAAGATCACTTTTTACATTGAGAGTGAATGAAGAACTGCATTTCACCCACGGTATCTTGTTCATGTCAGCGCCGACATTCCTTCGTCTTCAGCCAAGTGAGGGTTTTTGGGGTTTTTTTACAAAGAACTTGAGCAGTCTTTCTAGAAACTATGTTATTATTACCTATTTTCCAGGATTTCCTATCATTAGTATCACCCGATTTGATCTTATCACCTATTTAATAAGTGACGAAAGTGAAACAAAACAAATTGACAGATTTTAATCCCAAGCAATTTACTTGCTTACTTACTTACTTACTGATTTGCTTGTTTTTACTGGCCAGAACATAACCAAATAGCCTACGTTTTCTAAACCTAACCACACAGTGGGTCCAAGTGAACGTGAACAGTGAGTAAAACCACAATTATGAAGCCTGTCATAACGAAAGTTATGCCCAATAGAGCTCCAACTTGCGTCATGGTGGAGAGCCGAATGGATTATGCCTCTGCAGCCTTTCTGACTCCTGGAGCAGAATTTTCCCGGCCCTTTTAAACTAGAAACACTCCGCACATCGAAGGGTGTAACAACCACCATTTAACGAGGTAATAACTACAAACAAGTCAGTCGAGACTATCAACAAGTAAATGGGCATCAGTGGGGTGATCACATTTGAAAGGGGTGAATACACAGAACAGCTCTGCATTTCCTACAACTTACTTATGTGCATTCTTTGGGGAACAGTTTTATGTAAGAGCAATTTGCACAAGTGCATCAACATATTCATCACCTAAAATGTGCACACCTTTGCAATGCAGACACACACACACACACACACACACACACACACACACATATAGGGTGAATAAAGCAAATCAGGGGAGTCTGTCATGGCTGGCAGTGAAGTAGAGAGCCAGTCTCGGCTCTCCCTGAGGCCAGATGAAAATATATAAGATGTACATTCAAAGTTCACTCTGAAATCCTCCTCTCTCTTACTGTCACTCCACATGACTCATCCCATCTCTCTGGTTCTACCTTTTTTCTGTCACACACACACACACACACACACACACACACACACACAAACACCTATGCACACAAAATATAGACTCTCCTTCTCACACACACACACCTGTTCTTGAAGGTAGAATTTCTTAGTAGTCACAGAGGAATCCATTGTGTTTCCTGCACATTTTTCGTACTGTTAACTGGAGATGCTCCAGCGTGCCTGAACCCGTTTTAATTTCTGCTCTTTCTCATCGCTTCTCTCCATCTCCTTCATTTTATCTAATATGATAGGATAATCGTGTCAGTGACCTCAACTGCACAAAGCTCTCAGGTGATTACGAAGACGAAACGAAGTGGTTTACATAATTCGGTTGACCCGTCAGCTTGTGTATGTGACAGAGAGTAAGAGAGACCGTGCTTGCGGGAACTATGCATGCCTGTATTTGCTTTTTAATGCCACATAATGCCTGACCTTGTGTCAAGGAGTTATCAGCATTTTCCGCTTAAGCCAACTCACCTGAATACCAAAGAGGTTTGTTGGACTCAAGAACGTAGTCTCCCCCACGCTCTCGCTCCCTCCCCCTCTGTTTCCATCCTCTCTTTCTCTCTCCTTCTCTCTCGCTCATGGAGTGTGTGAGAATTAGCATGGTTGTTTTTCAGTGCTGCACAGTCTCAGGCTATTATAGAAGCAGTACCACCCAGGGGACGGAGGCATTATGAGTGTTGGAAGAGCTAAGAGGCAAGGAACAGATGAGTTCTCCCCTGGCTAAGAGTCTATCCGTGCTTCACACTGGTCCTGTGGGCATTCAGCCTCCATAAACATACATGCTGTGCAGGGCTATTCTAAAATGTCCCCTATCCCCCAACCCCGCACCTCCAAGACTAACTCTTTTTAATAAAATCTGTGGCTTGGTTGTGCATGCTTGGTTTTTTAAACAGATCTTGAATGTGACCACCTAAAACTTTAGTTAAATTAATTGTTTAGCAGGCACAGGCTGGGAATCCCAATGGTCCCGTACAGAGAGCAATTTTTAGAATTCTGTATTAGCATTTATTTGTTTTTCTAAAGCAGATGACCATGCAGATAGTTTGACTTTTAAGCCACACATTAAGATTTTTAGCCCTACCTAATACCAAGAGACACTTCCAGTGCAGCAGACAAAAGCTTATGAATAAATTTCTTGTAAATCAGGGTGTTACTGAACCTTTTGTGAGTTATGAGATGAGCAGACAAATTCAGGTTCTTTTACAGAACTTTTAGCACTCTAACCGCTTAATTTTCATTGCAATCACATCGTTAGTTTTACTAGCCTCCCACTTAAGTTTTAAAAAGTTGAATTCGAGGCTGATGCTCATTTTTTTAAAGTTTTTAATACTCCATTAGCTTGTTTTTTGTTTTGTTTTTTATTATATCACATTTATCTCACTTCAGAGTTAATGTAGCATTGCAATTATGGTGGTCCGGCTCTTTTTGCATGCTGTTTTACTGTTCTACATTACTGGGCTCACTGAGCCATAAGTCATAAGCACAACAGTAACGGGTGACATTATTTATTCAAGGTTTGATTTACTTAAAAACTACAAGGACAAATTCAATTGGCAAGTGTACCCACCCCGTAAATGACCCACGTTTTACCACCCACAGCAGATACCATGCAGAAGTAACGGAACTACGCACAAACACCTCCTCATCTTACCATATTTTGTCATGTTTCATTTGGCACCGCTTAGCATCAAATACAAATGACAGCTGTAAACAACTGGCTCCCCCTCTCTCTCCACCTACTCTCCCTCTCTCTCTCCCTCTAGAAATCTCTGTAGGCTATGAACTGGAGAGGGTATAATTTATCATGAACATGACAAATTACTTTTGGTCGTGTTGAGGAGCGGATTGGTCGTCCGCACGTTTGTGTATGTGTGTGTGCGAGTAAGAGAGTGTAAAGTGGCACAGGGCCTATAAAATGATATGCAGCATCTTGGCTCTGCAAGGTGGAAGGTGGGAATAGATTAGAATTACTGCTTTGTTCTTGATGCGCTGGCATGTTAAGAGCAGCTCAGGCCACATGCATCCACAGATCACAATCAGCCCATAGGTATACGGTAAGAGAGGTTGTGCCTTGCATTTTATAGCTGCTGTGAGTACTTGTATTCAACCATCTGTGGAAAAATAAATATAGATTACAGTAGCTGTTGTTTCAGTATGTAATATTTTTCTTAATCAGATGTACAAATGTCTTTAGTCATCACTGATTTCTACAATTTTGGTAAAGAAAATGAGAGACACTTGTAGCGATTTATTGAAAGGTGCAAATATGAATGGAAATGCAGTGTATCTCTCAAAAATAGAGTTTATACAATTCTAAGAAGCTTGAACGTCAATATTTAGTTCGACCACCTTTATTCGTCAGCACAGCCTGAATATTCCCAGGCTTCCTGAAAGACATTCAAAGCTCTTTTTTTGGGATGTTGGCTGCTTTTTTGTTCCATTCTCTGTGAAGATGATCACACACTGCTTCAGTAATGTTGAGGCCCGCGCTCTGGGGAGGCCAGTCCATGACTGATAGTGTTCCTCTGTGTGTGTGTTTGTTTGTTTTTTAATCTAGGTATGTTTTTACTGTACCAGCAGGGTGTTTGGCACCATGATCATGCCAATCAGAAGCTGTCCAGATGGTATTACATAGTGGATCAAAATCTGACTGTACTTTTCTGCCTTATGAGCTCCTCTCTAGATATTAATGACAATTTGAACATCCAATTTTATTGAGACCATTTCTGATAAGGTTTCAGTGAACAGTAGATGAATCAGCTGAAGGTGGAGCTGCTTTTCTCAGGTCCTGTGTCAGGTCTTTGCTGGATTCTCCTCTGTTTCTTAAGGACATGACTTACAGATACTGTAAAGTACAATTTAAGTGTGGTTATTTTTTATGATATCGAAGCATTAAGCACTCTAATTCAGTAGAACGCATCATTCAGTTTGATGCACTTGTCTATGTCATCACAGTCTGTTGCTTTATTACCAAATGCAGCCTAGCCGCTGACAGTTTGGGCCTCCAGCAGATCACAGCAGTTCCAAAGGGCTTGTAAGCTCACTTCTTTCTATCTCCACACCTCTAGATTTTTTTTTTCATTTTTAAATTACCTTCAGCCCCAACTGGGATTGACTCAAGTGCAATCACTTGGGACTGTGTTCAGCTCCCTTTGGACTTCACACTTTGATGTGAAAAATCAGCAGAGTTCCCCCTAAAGCTAAATAAATCTTTTAAAAAGGGCAGAATTGAGTAAAATAATAACAATACAAGGCAAAAAAAATATGGTGTTTATTCCCAACTTGTGGAAAGTAAGCATTTGGCAGATGCATGGTTTCAAGAGGCAATCAAGAGTTTGTAAATTATATGCATGTGTTGTGCCTAAATGTGTGTGTGTGTGTGTGTGTGTGTGTGTGTGTGTGTGTGTGTGTGTGTGTGTGTGTGTGTGTGTGTGTGTGTGTGCGTGCGTGCGTGCTTATCTATGCAGTTGTGCCTGTGTTTTCATTTCCACAGCAGTTGTTATCACCCCTCCTCGCCTATCGCGTGCTAATCTTTCCCCATCAGGTGTGTGTTTTTGTTTTGCAGATATCTCTTTCTATCTGGGTGTGTTGAGCTCCACAACAACAAAGAGCCACTTAGAAACTGGCTCTTGTGATTGCCAAAGTAAGCATTACTGACCAGATATGAACATCACAACAGCGACTGGGTCAAAAGGATAATAGGGCTTTTGTGATGATACAAACCGACAGGCTATTTTCACTCAGTCAGTCAATCATAATCTCTGTAATGGGAAGTTACATAAGGCATTCTCCATTTGTGCACATATTCCAATAATAAATCCAACAGACAACACAGAAGAATAATTCATTCTTCATAGAATAATTAATAATAGATTTGTAATTTGTTTGGAAATTATTTTGTGGACAGATGTCTACAGGTTTAATTACAGGTTGTGGCACCTACCTCTGATGTAATTATTTGAAATCCAGATCACGTAAAAGAAATGATAATAGTAGTACTAATTAAATTCTTTCTGCTGCAATTGTAGTGATGTGGATAGGATTTAAATCATTAATGTCTGAATGGCAGTGTTTTCCTTTGTTTTACTGGAGAAATGGTGACTGGCTGCCAGCTTAAACTGTATATGAAAACTGATGGAGTCACCATGACATTGGTTTGGTAACTTGTACTTTGAACTTTCAGTTTAGGCACAAGATACCAAGATAAAGCTGCATCTCACCAGACTCAAGACTCACCAGAAACTTTATTAGGTACAGGCTGCAGGGGCTCCCTTTCGCCTGCAGAACTGCCTTAATTTTTCATGGAGTAGATTCAACAAGAACCGTGGAAACATTCTTCAAAGAGTTTGGTAGCTTGTCACAATAGCATGCCAATATCTATGTGGAGGCCATTTGAGTACAGTGAGTTCTTTGTCACGTTTGAGAAATGTTTTAAATTTATGTCGTGTTATCCTGCCACAATCAGGCATCAGAAAATGGGTACACTGTGGTCCTGAACGGAAAGGCATGGTGATTAACAATACTTCAGTTCATGCTAAATTCTGCCCCCACCATCCAAATTAAGACCCATCATCCCAGACAACACTTTTCTACTCTTCTGTTGTCTAATTTGGTGAGCTTGTTTAAGTTGTACCTTCAGTTTTCTGTTCTCTCCTGGCACCCTGTGTGGTCTTCTGCTGCTGTAGCCAATCTGCCTCAATGTCTAACATGGTGTGTGCTCAGAGATGCTCTTGTTTAAACCTTGGCTGTAAAGACTTTGAATTTGGATTCTGATGACACTATATTTCTTCCATACATCTGTTGCCTTCCTAGCAAGGCATTATCATCCAGAGAACTGCAGATCTGCAGATCACTGGATATTTTCTCTTTTTTAAACTATTCTCTGTAAAGATAGTTGTGCAGCAGAGCAGTTTGTGAAATGCTTAGCCCTGGCCCATGTTCAGAGTCACTTAAATTACATTTCTCCCGCCCCCCCGCCCCCCCCTTCTGATTCTCTGTTTGAACTTCATCTGGTTGTCTTGACGATATCTACATGTCTAAGTGCGATGAGTTTCTGTTGTGTGATTTCTGATTAGATATTAGCATTAATCAGCAGTAGAACAGGTGTACCTAACAAAGTGGCCACTGAGTGAATAATAGAATTTAGCTCACCAGATTTAGCAACGGACTTCTTGTATGGTTTGTTAGTGCAATTAACCGCACACCAAGCGACGTTATTTGTTAGATAATTCCTCTATAAATGTTTCCAAATGCAAAAACACCACAAACACATTCAAGAGGTTCAGTTCAGTGACTCCAATTAGCTGAGGTGACAAATAGCAGACAGCCGTCTGTGCTGGCGCTTAATCATGCATTATTTCTAGCAAGTTATATACCCAACAGTATTTAGTTGTCACGAAGAAAGCTTATATAGAGATCAAAATGTTTTTTGTACCAGGCGGTAACCAAGCTTTGTTCTGCTCTAAACTTGGACATTTCAACTGTGGAAGTCTTTGGGGACTGACTCACTTTTGGAGCCTGGCTTGTGCTGCAATTTGAGTAACTGCAGTTTTTACACATATATTTAAAAGTTATCAATCCATCTGTTTTCTTAAGCTCATCCTGTTAGGGTTGTGGTACAGCAAGAGGCTATAATAGCTATCAGGTCTCCAGTCCAATATTTAAAAAAAAAACACTGTAGGATTCTCACAACTTTAAAAATAATTGACCACAAAACTCACTATGAACTACGTCAGTATATTATCTCATGTGTCATTCATGTGTGCACAGAATTGGCAGAGCAAGCAAGAAAAGGCTCAGCTTTAACCAGGATCATCATCCCAACCATCGATGAATCTGTTTTAATCGGTCATCATTTCTATAATGTGCTTGTCAAATTGATTCAGAGTCCAGAGAGTCAAGAAGAAAACACAGAACTCATAAAAAAGTGTAATCAGATCTACATTCAGTTATTTTTATGGGGGAGAAACAAGCAGCCAAATCATTAGGATCTTTTTAAATTTATTATATCTATAAGTAAGATGTTATACTGTAACAGGCACCTGACATACTTCTACAGGTATTAGTGTTACTTGAATAGGCATGAAACTGATATGAATGGTGAGAAGAGCAGAGATAACTGGAACGTGAACACTCATTTAAAGCAACAAAACCTCCCTGCTACGATAAACTGCAGTCATGTTCATGCACAAAAGGTATACGAAGCAATGGATGGAGCCAAAACCCGTTGGCACTAGTCGCTTTATCACAGGTAGGAAGAAAACTCCAGCAAGGAGACAGAGAGAGAGAAAGAGGGAGAGAGGAGGAGGATCGATATTCCAATACTCCCCTGTCTGCTCCACTGGCCCCCAACGTTATCCCACATCATTGCAGCGGACACAGAGAAGACAAACGACTCCCATGTCGTGAACATGGGACCGGTGGAGGGGAGGGTGACAAAGGTGGGGTGATGAAGGGCAGTTGCGGGTGCGTGGGACGCAAGATGCGCAGTGAGTCCCTAACATCAGCACTGACAGCGACGACGTCTTTCCATACTTGGCAGCGCAAGTGTGCAGCAAAAAAAAAAAAAAATCAAAGTGACAGGAAAGAGCCTGAGTCTGCAAGAATAATAGGGAAGAAGATTGCCTGTGAGATGCGACCTAAAAGCATACGACCCAGAAATGAGAAGACAAATAGACAAACAGGATATACTGCATGTCTTTATCAACTGTAGAGACTGTGCAAAGTGGCACAAACCCTCAAGGGATGCGCATATATACATGCACAGGTACATACACACAGGCGGATTCACATCTCTTCCCCTGCGGTAGGTAGATAGCTAGATACTGCAGGTAGGTGAGGCAGGTTGGGGGCCTCTATGTGATTTGTGACAGTTCAGAGTGACAGACTGGTTGCGAAGAAAAGGTGCAGGAATGAGCGAAGATGGATGAAGGGGGAGAACGCTCCCTTTGTACCACAAAGAGCCCTCTGTTGTTTTTGATCTGCTCTGACTTCAAAGTGCAAAAGTCTGTTTTTATTCCCGGCAGAACTCCCTCTGTTGCCTTATCACACATCTCATTTGTGGGGCTCCAGACAAACAGACAGCAGCACGGGGTTGAGGGCCCTGCTAGACTGAGGTTTGACAAATTAGATTTTGCAGTGATTGATGCTGAATCAACAGCTGAAACAAAGTTGAGAGGGAAGGGTGGGTTGAGAGAGAGGAGGGGATGACGTGCAGGAGAATTAAGAAAAAAGAAAGAAGGAAGGACAGAAATGCAAGAAAGAAAGACTGCCAAAAACTGGATCAAAGAAAATGTCTCGCAATATTTATTTGCATCTTTCATTTCACGAGAATTCAGCCGGGCAGAGTGGCACCCATATTTATTGACATTGTCAGACTGTGGTTGTAATTTGTGGGCCGGGACTCAGGGGCTTTATGAGTGGAACTTGCAATTAGATTTATCGAAGCTTGTGTGTTGGTGCGAGTGTGTACGTGCGTGTAATTAGAAGTTATTGAAATGTGGGGTCCCTGTAGCCCAATGATTACAGCTAAATCAATATTAATCAAAAATGCAACTGGAAGAGTGACGCATAAAAAATGCAAAGATATAGACAGAAAAATTATGAGAGGCATGCGAGATAGAAAACGAGAAACAGAAGGTTTCAAAAGTAAAAACGCAGCCAAAACTTAGTGCAGACTTTCCCTTTTTGCCAGATCGCCCACATTTTCATCATTCCCTGATTTCCTCTGGGTCTCAAAAGGTGCACACATTTTTACACCCACTTATGAACATTGACATGTAAATTTACCCCTTTGACTAATAGCGAGCTCTCTTGACCTCTGAAGTCAAGAGTCCACAAAATGACACAAGCTGTTATAGCCTATTAGCGGTGCTGCAACCTCCACTTAATTTATTTGCTGCACAAAAGAGGAAGCATTTAACAGTTATGAGCCCAGAGGAGATGGTACAAAAGCATCTTTTGAAGACACTGCGTGAAAAAGTGGCAACCTCCAGGGCTGAAAAATGAAATGATTGCAGGCGTGCAGAAAAATCAAAATTCCTTGAATGTCCAATTGAGGCTGATTCCAAAAGCAAGTCATTCCCTGCAGACAGCCATATAAAAATGCCCAAATTTACAGCGGACAGAAACACGTTTACATCCTACTACAAAAATCGTTTATGGTCTCTATAGCTAATGTTGTCATTTATGACAACTCTGTGAGGAAGGGTGGTGTTATATAATTCATCAGTTTAAATTGTATTACACCTTACTACATTGCACTACAATTACAATAACATTCTCCACTTTATTAGGTACACCCATTAAAACGGCTCATTACTGCAAATGTCAAATCGGCCAACCACATTGCAGCAAAACAATGGATTTGGATTTAGATATGCAGACTTGGTCAGGAAGGCTAGCTGAAACTCAAACTGCACATCAGAAGGAGAAGAAAGGTGATTTAAGTGACTCTGATTTACTGGTTTAAGCATTTCAGAAACTGTTGATCTATTGGGATTTTCCCACACAACCATCTCCAGGGTTTACAGAGTGTGGTCTGAAAAAGAGAAAATATCCAGTGAGCAGTCCATACCAGAGAATGTCAAGAGAATGATGGACTTCTTCGAGATAATAGGAAGGCAACAATAATTCATATTCATCATAACCAAGAGTTGCAGAAGAGCATTGCTGAATGCCCAATAGATCAAACCTTGAAACAGATGGGCTACAGCAGCAGAAGACCACTCCTGTGAGCTAAGACCAGGAAAATAAGGATACAATTTTGCTTATAGCTAAACCACCACGTGCACATCTGATCTTGTCTGACTGCGAAATTGAATTGAAGAGTTTGCACTGCCTCCCCAAAATTAGACCATAAAAGATTGTCTAAGGTAATGTTGTCTGGTCTGACGAGTCTCCATTTCTGCTGGAACATTCGGATGGTTTGGTCAGAATTTAGGACGAACAACATGAAAGCATGAATCCATCCTGCCTTTTATTGATGGTTCAGCCTGTTGGTGTGTAATGTACAAATGACCCCTTTGTACCAAATGAGCATTGTTTAAATGCCTGCCTGAATATTGTTACTGACCATGTCCATGCCTTTATGACCACAATGTACCCATCTTCTGATGGTTGCCTGCAGAAGGATAACACTCCATGTAACTAAGCTCAAATCTTCAATCAATTTCTTTCCCATAGCCAGATGAGAAAAAGAGAACCATTGGGATGTGGTGGAATGGGACATCATGGAAATGCAGCTGAAAAAACTGCAGTAACTGTGATGCTATCATGTCAATATCGACCAAAATCTCTGAGGAATGTTTGCAACCCCACGTTGAATCTATAGCAAGAAAAATTAGGACAGTTCTGGAAAGCAAAGTGTACCTAATATGTCAAAAATCCAGAGTACCTGGAAGAAATCCATGCAGTCACGGGAAAACATGCAAACTCCACACATAGGAGCTCCAAAAAAGCTCCAATATACATAAGCATAAAACAGAATATTCAGAGAATAACAGTGATGTCCTGTTAATTAGCTAAAAAAGCTAAATACTTAAAGGTAACAGATAAACAAACAGTTTGGGGAAAACAACTAAACCAGGGGTTACTTGAGTTTATCTGACAGGGCCATTGGGAACATCTAACTAAAAAGAACTGAATGGCACTGGATAAGCTCAGTGAGCTAGCACTGATCCAAAAATGTTGTGCAGAAATTGTGGAGGAAGTAGCCATTTTCTGGTTTTGACAAGGTCTTTAGTCTCAGCTCTTTGACCCTGTTCCCTTTTCCTCCCTTCCTGTCTTCCTAGTTTGTGTGTATGTGTTGTGTTGCATTTGTAAAGGGGCCAGCATTACAGCCTGCTTTATAGGGCAGTGGACAGAATCTCTTTGCCAAGGTCAGGCTGACAGAAT
Source organism: Pelmatolapia mariae (assembly GCF_036321145.2). NCBI lineage: Eukaryota > Metazoa > Chordata > Actinopteri > Cichliformes > Cichlidae > Pelmatolapia > Pelmatolapia mariae. The sequence continues at coordinate 56,369,565 of NC_086241.1, read as the reverse complement.
GCATTATAGGAAAGTAATTCATGAGTTTACAATAGAGCGCATTTACACGCTCAATGCAGTCTGCGGGCTGAGAATGACTCAGTCATATCTGAAGGATGGTTTTTACATCACATCTATTGAGCTGTTTCCTCTAAGAACACCTGCTGTGTGTGTGGTGTGTGGGTGTGCGTGCATGCACATTTAAATGTTGTGACATTTGCTGCAGTGTCTGATTAATTGTCTTATACAGCTTGTATAGATTGTGACAGGTGTTAGTCGTTTCATTGGGATTAGGAAGGTGGGAGGAAGATGGGAAAAGGTGATGAGGAGGGGGTTTGTCAAAGGTATGCGAGAGAGGGCGATGCAGATGATCATGACCGAGAATATCATAATATCGTATGACAAAAACTGTGCGCCTGTGTGTGTCTAGGTGTGTGAGTGAGAGAGATAAAGAGAGGGACCCCTAGCTTGTTTGGAGCAATTATCTCTCTATTCCAATCAGTGTTGATGCCTGCGTATAATCTGTAAACACTAAATGTGCCTAGACCTTGTTTAATGAGTGTGCCTCACACACACAACACACAGGCGCACACACAAGCCATTAATATTTTCTGATGGCAGTCAGCAGCATTACTCGCCGCAGAGGAGGAAGAGTTAAGGGGGAAGTCAAGGCAGCCTGGATGTCTGGGTGTAATGGGCATCAGCAGCTCAGACAGAAATGACTTCTAATAAGTACAGAAAGCATTGGCAGCGTGATATAAACACACAAGAAGTGAGCTTCACTTTAGCATTAACAATTATTTTCTGCCAGCATGGTTTGATGATTCAGCTCTGTTATGAACTTAGCACAAAGAGTAATGATTGTATTTGGTTGGTTATTTCTCGGTTGCAACAATGCTTCTTGGCAATAAATATTATACAGTTGGAAAGCCTGTTTATTTCCCCTTAAATGGTGCCACATTTGTAAGGAAAATGCAGGTGGGTGGAGAAGCAGAGTTGATTATGTGGGTTGTGCCCATGAAAAATTTGCCAAACAGCTTATTCTGCTGCTTGTTTTGACCTTCTAGCAGCCCAGGTGTTGACAATTAGGTACTGCCACAGTGGTCAGTTGGTGTTTGCTCCAAGCATGCTACGTTTGGTCTGTATAGGAGCCGAGCTTTGTTCTTTGTTCCACAAAGTCAAGCTGCAGCGTTATTTGGAGTGAGCCCTAGTACCATCTCCAAATTGAAACCCAAGTTCAATAAAATGGAGGAATGTCAGTGACACGTTTCAAAGTGGGTGTCCCAAGAAGACGACACCACAAGAAGACTGTTTGCTCAACCTGTCAGTACGTACATATTTCAAGTCGAGGTGTGCAGGACGATATAGCGGAGTGCTCTCTACCCAGACTCCACGCTGCCAATCTCCAGTCTCATAGGATTGCCAGGCCTGCCATGATTGCCCTTCACCCTCAGACCCATTTGCGCTGGCGTCAAAAACATGTGCACTGGAACTTGAACATGTGGAGAAACCTTGTGATCAGCAATGAGTCCAGATTCTGCCTTTGGCTATTGAATCATTGGGTCAAATTTGGGAGTGAAGAGAATGGAATGGCCTGCCTGCAGTCCTAACCTCAATCCCACCGAACACTTGTGGAATCTGGTTGGGCGTGCTGTTCGTGCCAGACTAACACAACCACACTGGCTGACTTGGAATAAACGCTGGTTGAAAAATGGGATGCCATCCCACAGCAGTGTGTAACCAACCTGGTGACCAGCATGAGGGGGAGCTGCCAGGATGTTGTGGTTCCACATGCTACTTAAGTCTCTGTTTGTTAAATGAATAAATTGTTTAATGTTGTTTTTTCAGACTTTAATCGTCCAATCCAATAAACACCAAACAAGAGTCAACAGCAGAATAAGTTGTTTGGCATTGGCAGAAACGATCTGGAGAATTTTTCATGGGCGCAGACCACATATTCAACTCACAAATGTATTTTCCTCATAAATATGGCACCATTTACGGGGAAATAAACAAGCTCTCCAGCAGTATAACATTTATCGCCAAGAAGCATTGTTACAACAAAGAAATAATCACCCAAACACAAATTTCCTTACTTTTTTTTTCTGCGTTTATATGTGTGGGAAGTTATAACAACTTTGATGACTGGTTTCTGCGTCAATACTCTAGAAAAACAACATGCATGGATCATGTTGTAATAATCAAATCTAAAAAATCTGACTGAAATTTCACAAAGCTTTCATGCACTGTCACTATTACCGGGTGTGTGACTATGGGGAGGGATGAAGCTGGCTATGACACTGCCTTTCAGGGGTAAAAATAAGATTAAGGACTTGCTAGTACTTGTCTATGATAACACTTTGTTGTACCCTCTACTGCAATAAAAGGAAATGCGTTGTTTAATAAAAGTCAGAAACATGATAGCCTTCTATAAAAGCTGAATTTGTTCAGCTGTCTCTAGTTGATCCCTTGTTGGCAAGCCTCTCAAGATGTACTCAAATATGAGCTAATTTAATACCACTGACAATTTTTAGCAAGCAAAAATGAGTTTATTACAAAGAGGCTTGAGTCTTTTGATTTCTGGAGGGGGTTTTTTCTTTGTTTGTTTTTTATCCAAAAATAAATTTAGCAAATTAAACCATTAACTGGTAAACTGTTATTTGCTACTTAGATTAAAACATTTTTAATGTTTTCTTGGAGGATAAACATTCATGATAACCCACTTTGTTGTCTGTTTAATTTAGATTTTCATAAGAGACGAACAGCAACTTTTACAGTTGAACATCTGAAATGTTTGACACTTAAATTTCAGTGAAATCGATTAAAAAAGTTTCCTGACAGTTTGATATTTGGATCATTTAAATGACCAATCAGTTTATTGTTAACTGGCACAGATATCAACCTTTTGTTCAATATGTCACAGATGTTTAAAATTACCCCGTGGTGTTAGTGACCACGGTAGCATTGGTTAATGAACAGTCTGCACACGTCTAACAGTGTACGTAATAATCGGTGCTTTAAATAGTGACGGCAGAAATATAATTTGAAAGCTAGAAATGTGACAAAATGACATTTAGCAAGAGATTTACAAAAGTTTTATAAAGCCAGATTGTGTTCCCATAAAATTTAATGACTTAAATGTTAACAAAGAAATTATTGCCTGCAACAAAAATCCCACTGGGTATCCTAAAAATAGTCACCATGAGCTCACTTTCAATATTTACAGACTTTAAATCTTATGCCTTCTAGAGCTGTTCAAATTAGCAGATGGAAATAGTGAGCTAATAGAAATATTTTACCTCCCTTTGTTTTCCATTATTGATTAAATTGTGTAAAACCTTCCAACTTCAGCCTTTGACCATGGACAAAGAAGTGCTTTTAATCCCTGAGCCTGGTTCTGCCAGCGGTTCCTTCCTGTTAAGAGTTTGTCCTTCCCACTGTTGCCAAGTGCTTGTTCATAGGCGGTTATCTAATTGTTGGGGTTTTCTTTCTATTGTTATTGCATCTTTACTTTACAATATAATGTGCCTTAAAGTGACTGTGGTTGTGATTTGGTGCTATATAAATAAAACTTAATCAAAAATTTAAAAAAAAAAAGGATTTTCAACTTCACCACATGATCTTCATCAAAGTGTAGAGTGAACTCTGAAGTTTATAAAGAGGTAAAAAATTAATACTGAGCCGAACCAACTTCAGTTTATTGGTGTGGCCCTCCACAACAAACACAGTTTCTCATGTGTGAAATAAATTGTTCCTGTTCTAAATGGATCGATATTTTAGGTAAAAGATGCATCTGAGTTCTTTTTTTTGTCATTAAAGTGTCTATGCAGCATTTTTGGCTGCCTGACGCAGTACAGTGATATTAAGAAATTCAGACTCAGACAGACATAAATAAAAATCCACACTTCCCGTCATTATGGATGTCCGTAGCTACCAGGTGCTTTACAATGATGTCATCAATGTCAGATGCAGGTGATGAGAAATCATCATCATCCTGGCTGTCAATCTGTTCTGTGACGCATTTTTCACCTGTTTAGGATGCGGTGTTATTGGCTGGTTAACCACCCACTGCCAACTCGTCCCTGTCGGCTCTACTCGCTATCTTTAGACATGCCTACCGAACTGTTTCATGCTCTGTCTCTTCAATGACGCCTGAGAAAGCTTCTCCGCCACTCTCTCTCTCTGTGAGCTCTACTCTAGACAGATATTGCTAGCTCTACCCATTACCTTTTCCTAATGGAAAACTATTTTTCAGCCAAACAATATCCCCAAAAATCTCATTTTCAGCAAATCTGTCTTCCAAACTAAAATGTCTCAGCTCCGGCACCCTTAAAAGCCCAACCATTTTGTCTTTGTGTGCTCAGCACATTTGCAGCTCAAACTCAGGTGGAGCTGTGTTTTGATCAAAACTAATTTAGCGCTATGTGTAGCGCTGCCAGCATGTATTGGACCAATTAGAAAGCAGCAAAGGAGACCAAAACAGAGAGCGAAAAGAAAAAGGCTGAGAATATTTTAAAGTCCATGGAAAGTCATCTCTTTATTTTGGCGTCACTGAAGCTGTGTGCCTGTGCCTGTATGTATGTGTGTGTGTGTGTGTATGATTGGCTTTGCATCATGATGAGTGTACGGGGGTGGCAGAGTGTTGACATGCAGAGCACAATGCCTCCATAAGCAACAGGATAATGAATGCATTCAGGCTCCTGCGTTCTGACAAAAGTCTGTTTACTCTTCTAACACAGAACATTCCTCTTTGGTTTTCTAATTTTCCTCTCTAAGTGGCCAGCTAGGTGTCTGTGGATAAGAGTAAGAGCAGATTCGTGTAGGAGCCTGCACGTGCGACCGTGTGTGTGCGTTTGTAGAGAGCGTGTAACAGTGTCGAATTTTTCTGAGCTGCCAGGCACAGAAACTCATTTAGGCTGCAGCTTCAGTTCAGAAGAGGCCCGAGGCAGCTGTTTCTCCAGGCTGACGCCGAGGATGGCTCACATTTTTATGCCGTTATCAGAGCTCCTCTCTGGGCTGAGCCTGGTGGGAGGCCTGGTTGCCTCGCCGTTCCTCTAGGCAAGACAGATAGCAACCAATCACTGGCACCAAAGAGACTACCCCATGGCTCTCTCTGCAGACTCACATTTGCATATCCAGGTGTGTGTGTGTGTGTGCGAGCGTGTGTGCTAATCAAAATGCACTAGGGCTGGTTATTGTGCAGTGTGTGTGGGCTTAGCCTGAGCTTAATTCCCGGTCAAACTGTTTGATCGTGTTTTGTTTACTTTTGTTGGCCTCATCATCTAAAAAACGATGCACACATACACGCGCACACACACAAACAGACAGCGCTTAATCACAGCAGCCCATGTGTTCACTGAATTCGCTGGTCCTTCTCATCTATCTCATAGCACATGATTTATGTGAAAATTATTTGCCGCTATAAACGCTCACAGCAGGATCTACACAGAGACACACACAGTTCCTCATCGTATTTATGACAGCGGGGCCGCTGCACCGAGGGGATATTGGACTTTCTCTTCAGTTATCAATGTTTCAGTTTTGATTGATGACCTTTATTGTAATTATTTATTGAAAGGCAGGAACAGGATAATTAGAAAAGGTCTGGAGGGGAGGAAAGTGCTGATCCAGTGGGAATTCTGAGGAGGAAACTGGAACGCTGAAGGTGATAAAGTTCACAGATCTCCTCAGAATTCCGTGTCAGCGAACGGGAAGGAGGCGCGGAGCGGGGGGCAGGATCTGCAGAAGGAATCAATGATCACAGCTAATGGCATACTAATGATGTAACTACTCATCCACACTGCTCAGACAGAGAGAGAGAGAGAGAAGGAGAGGGAGAACAGAGAGGAGCTGAAAAAAGAAAGAAAGAGTGAAAGAAGGAAAGAAAGAAACCAGACATCAGGGACACAGGGGTCATAAATTGATCAGTAATCAAAACAAGGCACAGACACTGTGAACCAGGGACCACGCTGAGAAATTATAAATGTGCTACTTGCACTCCGGTTCCATTTTGCAGGCGGAAATGGAGTAATCATCAAATAAACACGGTTATCAATTCACATTATTTAGCAGCAGTGCCACCACATCCGAAGTTAAACGGCACTGTATCTTTCATCTTGCACATTCAGTTGTTGTTGGGTGTTTTTTACCATAATCATAGACATAATGTATGACTCTCACCATGAATGATTCACATTATTATTAATAGTGAAGCATGCAGTTACACAGTTGTCAAAGCACCTCTCAGGGCAATCATTTATGGGGGTCAGCTGAACATCGGAACAAGACTTTAGCTCCAGTTTAACGTTGGCAAGTTAATTCATAGCATTTTAAAAGCGCCTTCAAGTCCACTGATTTCTTTACACGGCAATCACTATGAAACACGACTTTGAGTCTGCAGTGATGCTAGAAGTTCTGAGGCTGTAAACAGCACTCTATCTCGGTGGCAACATGATGTAAATATGCTGATGTTTAACAAGTATAGCTGCCGTGCTTGTCAAATTAAGACACATGTACAGAGTGAGAAGCAAGACTAGCAGCAACTCTCACTTAAATGCTATAAAAAGGAGTGTGTGTTTGCATGTTTAGATGCACAGGGACCTCGTGGGCAAGTTCATGGTCAGAGAGAAAATAACTCACCAAAATGTGCAGAAGTCATTCTTTGATAGAAATAAGCTTTCTACGAAATCCACGTGTCTGTTAAGGTAGCTCATTCTGAACCAAAGGCCTGGCATTTACAAAAACACAGGGACTTTTTAAATATTCAACTTCTACCTGTTCCTGTTCAGGTATAATATCTACATTGTATGTCAAATTTAACATCACTTCATATTATCACACATGATCTTCACTGGACTTGGCCTTTGTTCATGTTTTCTTGATATGAATTCTGTACATAGAATAAACTAAACTAAACTAAGAAGAGAAAAGCAATTCAATTCATGATTCACAGGCATGAACTCTTTTTTCACCATTCTTTCTCAATATCACCTTTATATGGAGCAACTGGTAATTAAAAAGCAATCATAATTCTACCAAATGAGATGATGTCAAATCACATAGGTGACCGGTTAGATGAAAAAAAACTCAATTAAATGATTTTTTCCCCCCATGTAAATCAATTCATATTCATTCCTTTTCTTTATTTATAAGGACAGCACTAATTACACCAGTGTTAGCCAGCTGGCTAAGTTCCAACTGCAATCCTTTGGCAAGCTTTCTGAAAACCACTGCAGTGATGGATTAAGAAACACACGAGACAATAACACACTGAAATGACAACAACTGTATCAGAATCAACATTCTCAGTAGTACACAACGTAGTACACATGCAGAGATGCAGAAAGCAGCAATAATACAGTTATAAAGTCCACTGTTAATTCAGAGGAAATATATCCCAGTCCCATCTAAGTGCATATTTAAGGACTGATACTGACTTCTTTGGGTGAATCCTTCTCAAGAACTATGCATCAAACTTCTCCTCAGTATTAATTAAATTTGTACTTTACAGTTAGGCCCATTATTTGTTGGAAAAGGACCCCTTTATTGTTTGTTTCGTCTCTGTATGCCATCACAGTGGATTTTGAATCACACAGCCAACATGTGGTTGAAGAGCCGAACTGGAGCTTTAATTCAAGGGCTTTTACAAAAAAGAAAGCTACTTTTGGCTGCTCGCTTTTTTTCACAAGGGGTTGCCACAGCGGGTAGTGCCGCATATTTGATTTGGCAGATTTTTACACTGGATCTCTTTTTTTGATGCATAGCAATAGAGATTTTGTGTTTGCTGAAAAAAAAAAGACAAGGAACCTATCAGAGAGACGGCAAAAAGTTTTGGAGTGGCCAAATAAACAATCTGGTACTGTACCGCAGCCCAGCAACACCCAAATTGCCTAAAGACAAACTGAAGCGGGCGATGGCAGAATTAGTGAAGAAAAATGACTTCACAACAACTTAACAAGTCTAGAACACTTTAGACGCAGGCAGGCATATCATTATCAAAGACTACAATAAAAAGATGCCTTCATGAATGAAAACACAGAGGATTTACAACAAGGTGCAACCCACTGCTTATACTCAAGAAAAGGAGGCTGGATTAGGCCTTGCAGAGTATCTCAAGGGGGGAAACAAAGCATTTGGTGTTGTTGATAGCTTAACTGACAGGAAGGCCGTAATTGACTGCAGAGGATTTTGATCCAGGTATTAAAAAACAATCCATCCATTAATTTTGTTTCCATCCATCCATCCAATTTGTCTTCTACTTGTTCCATTCGGCGTCACAGTAAATTCAGTAATCACATTACAATTACAATTATCTTGTTGCTTATGTTACAAAGATTTTTTCAGTTATCTGCATGATGGGTTGATAGAAAGAAAGAAAGAAAAAATGTCAAACATGCCTTTTTCTTTCTGCCCACCTACTCTAGAATCAGCTAATATTAGTTCACATGGTGGGAAATGGTGCAGCGTCTACAACATAAACTTAAACTTAAAGATTACAAATATAAAAGTTACGTTTGGATTTTATTGCATGAAAGGAGAAAGTCCAAACAGAAACAACTACATTGTATTACTAACACAAAATTGCCTCTTTGCAAGCATCTGCAAAGACAGCATGCAAAGACAAAGCTAGCGAAGATCCCAGAATGATGTTACAGCTGAGTTCCTGCAAACGTCAGCCCGGCAGCCAGACTCAGAACTTCAGCAGGTAACAAAAACAGTGCTGAACAGTCAAGCTTGTAGCACTGTAGAGTTCATTTCAAGCTCTATATCTCTCTACAGTGGAATCACAGTTGCAATGACTTTGAAGTCTCTTTGGACCAGTTTTAAATTTTACTTTGCGTTGTTGGCTTTCTGTTCAAACTTAAGCTCTAAAATCGTCCCAATCGTCCCAAACGATTGGGACTATGTATAAAAATGGCTATAACCCCTAAACAGTTAATGCAAAACTTTTCTGTAAAAGCCTGAAAGTCTGAACTTTAATCACCTTTTGACTGTTTGATTTACAATCCAATTTGTGTCCAACAAATTATGGACCTTAAAAACCTAAATACTTGTAGCATTTGGACAACAACAGAACAAACAATGATGCAGCTTCAAGAAGCGATATTTCCTTTCATCTTTCTGTACTGCTGCCACAATGACATATGAGGTATTTTTCATAATGCCGCTTATGCTTCAGAAGACAAGTTATTCATTTTCTTTCATGTTACTAGTTTGTGGAGTTTGATTTACTTTGATAAGTTCCTGGTTAACAAATCTAAAATGTCCTGTAGACTTAATATGTTCTACATACACTATACCACCATACCACCTTTACTTATTACGGTGCACTTATTTACAGTTAAGCTGAAAGACTAAACGAGTCATTTTCCACAGATGAACAGGAGGTTTTTATAAAACCCAACATATGTACACAGTAATGAAAACCTCTCTGACTGCACTCTGCCTTCTCATCCTTGTACTAGACCCGCTTGTTCTCTGTCTGGTGTTTAAGTGTAACTAATCTGATTGCTGCCATGTTTCATATTGACAAAGACATCCATCAGTGCTAATTAACTCTCTAACTGAAGACTTCCTTTTGGATGGTACTATAATGTTGCTGAATATTGATTTTTTTTTCTTCCCCCGGTTTTTATTCTTAAGTTTGTTTGGGAAAAAATGACAAATAAGAAAAAAATGAAAAACTCTCCAGATCCGATTCACGAGAAGGATAAATGTGAGAAGGACATGGTTTATGGATCAAGCAGTAGACTAATGGACCCAGGATATCACTGGTGCAGTTGCTGAGCCTAAGACTGCACATGTGTGAAGAAGATAAAGGATGAGGTTTAATTTAAAACTGAGGGGCAAAAAGAAAGAAAAAAACAGCTCCCAAACAACTGAAATGGATGAGCAGATAGGATCTGATGTGTTGTAGCGATACAAATTATTTTTGTAACTGCAGACTTTTCTGTGGAATAGTCCGGAGGGCAAGGATATTAAGTCGTTTTACACTTTGTACCTTTAAATTACCAATAAAATCATCCACTTTTAATCTTGAACAATCTTTTTTCTGCTGCGAACTATCTTCAAATAAAACAGCGTGCATGAAGTTTAAAGATGGTCCCAATTCCACACAGACTCATTGTTTTTACCAATGAATCAATGAAAGAAGTTTGTAGGAAACATCAACTTCTACTTGAATGAGGCCCCAGGACCCTGACTGAACCATGCATTTTATAGCAAACACAAGTTTAATCTAGTCTAAATGAAGTTTACTCCATGGCAATAAAGAGGTTCATTTACTTTATCTACAGGGGCACCACATTTTTGATGATTTCCTTATTGCTTTTATAATGAAAAAACATAGTTTCTTGCTGTTTTATGAATATGACATATTATTTTTCTTAATAATATGATGATTGCATAGACTTTACACACCAAACAGTTGTAAAACACTAAATTAACTGTGGAGTTGAGCACCCTCCCTCACCACCGAAATTGTAAATAAGCAACAAAAATGAGCACAGACGAAAAGCAAAAGAAAATTATTCATTTCCTTTGAAACACTTATCTCCTGTGGAGTGGAAAGTGAGATAAGGTGAAGAATGCAGCAAAAGAGAACCACAAAGAGGTACACCAATTACAGACACTGCAGAGACACAATCACAACCTTCCACCAGAATTTTCTCAAACTCGCCGTTTGAATCCTTACCTCCTGTATCTAGCCTGCCTTCCTCCAAAACAAATTTTTGTCTCATCGTTTTTTATTCCTCCCCAGCTTTTATCAGGCTGGCTGTTGAGGAAAGGCGCATGTGGCTCCTTCAGTAATATGACATTTACACAAATTCACCAGACGTACTGGCGGGATTCTGCCCCCACTGTGCACCAACGTGTGCAAATACACCTCAGTGAGTCTTTTTTCTGTCATATGCATATACGTGTGCTTAAAAATTGGGTTGACAATCTCCATAACTGTGAGAGAGAGAGGATTTTTGGGTGGAATTTTGTAGGTGCACATACTAACACGCATGCTGTTTTGCCGTTTGGCAGACAAGCTGCAGCCCTTTTGATGTTGGTGAAACTGAGCTTTCCTCTTTCAAAATCTACAGAACCCAACTGTGCTGCTGAACCAGCAGCCATTATCTCTTTGCAATAACATCAATACTCTGTTTCCTGATTTGCTCCTTCCCCTCACTCCACTCTGTCACCACAAAACTCCATCACCAGATCTGTCTGGCTGTGAGCAGCCTGAGACAGGCGGTCATGGTGAATTGGCATCATGAGTCAGCTGAGTGTCGAAATCATGTCGGGCTTCTGTGTTTTTTTCCCTCACAGAGCTTTTAAGAATCGCTGCAAGGCAGCATTTTTGAAAAAGGTTGGAATACACTGAATGAGATGCAGATACAGATGAAATGAATCAGATTGCATTGTTTAAACTCTCGGGATGAGAGGGCGTAAAGAGGGTAGACACTGAGCAGATGGAAATGAATTCAGATACGTCGGCAGAGGGAAGAAATGATGCAATGAAATTAAGATCGAGAGACAACTAAAGAGGGCACCTCAGCCACACCGAGAAGAGGGAGAAAATCAACAAGGGAAAATTGCGAGGAGAAGAGTGTGTGTGAGTGTGCGTGGAGGGGGGCAGCCAAGTGTGCAAAAAAAAAAAAAAAGTGTTTGCACCTCAATCAGTGAGAGTTCAGACGCAGGGTGACAGAAAGTGCAGCAAAGGGGATGATGAAGAGAGCGGTTTAAAAAGAGCGAAGGAAATTAGATGAATCAATGGAGGCGTCTCTCAGGTTATTTTTCATCTTTTGGGGTCAGTTCTATTCCATTACTTGAGGACTGTTTGTCCTCAATCACACTGTTTTTGAATCATAGCAAAGTGGAAAGGCCTGGAAAAGAAAAACACGGGGGTGAATTTAATTTCTCAATCTCCAAATTGATTTAGTGGAACCTACCAAAAGGCTACAAACTGACCTCTGAATACAGCTTATTGTGCTTCTGCTGAGCGCTGTCAAACAGACGGGATTTCAGATCAGTGCAGTTATGACCTGACCATGCTAAGATGATAAGATGATTAAATATCTAATTCACTTTAGATCATTAACTTTAATCTGCTTATACTTAGGAGGCAGAAGAGGCAGCCGGGCAGGAGAGGGAGGGAGGGAGAGAGGAGGGGAGGGGAGAGGTACTGCAATCTGGCTTCCATATTTCAATATCCATCACAGGATCAGTTTTATCTTCTCTGTCCATCTGACAAAATGGAAAGAAAGGCTCTGGGAAAAAAAGGGAAGTAAAATGGTTCACAGGGAAATAAATGCAGAATTTCTTTTTTTAAGTGCAGGATCCATCTGCTGTTGCATTTCATGTTATTGAAGTGACGTCAGCGAGGAGTTATAGATTGCACTTGTTTTAAAGGAACATTTCACAGTTTGCACGTCTTCTCTTTCCACAAGTATATCAAAGTGTGTTTACTATCCAAACTGCATCTGCCCTCTGCTCATTCAGTGAAAATCAAAATGCCAAAGCTTGTAAATTGCTGGCAGCAGAGGCATTTAGTCAGTACAAGTGAAAATTGCCTTGCAGGTGTGTGAAAATTCAGTCAAAATGATGGACTGCTTCGAAATATCATATCATGTGTTAGAATCCTAACAAACAACATTTCAGAGTCAGCTGCTGAGCAACATTGTTTTCATTCTTTTTTGGTTTGTAAGAATTTGCCCTCCGTCAGTGGCGGTCCAGATGCAAAGCTGTTCTCAGGCCAGCTCTTATCTTGTGTCAGATGTCAGAATTTCACTCAGAGCTCTGGGCGGAAAAAATAACCCTTACTGTTTACTGAATTTCATGCAACGGTGATGAAACCCTGAGGAAGGTGAAGTAATTCTCTGTTAAAGATCTTTTTCAGTTATGATATCTGTGCTGTCAGGAAGTGAAACTAGGGGCTTTCTGTAAGAAAATGTCTATATACAGTATTTTGCAAAAGTCTCAGCCACCGCTCATTTCTTTATATTTTGCTAGAAAAATTAGAAATCACCGTAGATTTATTGAAACATGCAAATGAAATGAAACTACATTATATAAGGCTAAAACAGAGTTTGTACACTATTAATGAACATTTGGTATAACTACTTTAATTCTTCTGTGTAGCCCAAACTTTCTTAGTCAAGCTTTAGTTAGGAACAGATCTCCAGGCTTGTTGAAGGACTTTCAAAGCTCTTCTTGGGATGCTGACTGCCTTTTGTTTTGCTCTCTGTGGAGGCCAATCCATGACTGATAATCTTTTAATGTGTTTTTCTATCCAGGTATGTGTTTGTTGCATTGGGAGTTCTTTTAGGATCATTTTCATGCAGAAAAATGAAACTATTGCCAGCTGTTTTAGGCCTGCCACGTCTTCTTTTGTCCACCAGTTTCCACAAAGTTTTTTAAGGACAAACATGCTGAGATATGCCAAGTTTTTAGCTGACAGATCTTTGGGATTTGCCTTGTTGGCACAAAAACACTATTTTATGCCTGTCAAACTGTGTTATCTTTAGGATTTTTGTAGATTCAACTAAAGAAATGTTAACAATTATGTGTTTTTGCAACAAGCTGGTAGTAACAAAGTGCCTAAAGATACAATTTAAAAATGGTATTTAAGGTTAGGTGCTTTTTCGATGCTTGAATGATTCACAGGTCAGTGTTAAGCAGCTTAACAAACAAAGGAAAATTCCTGTGAAAGTACAGGGACTGGACTGGACATGAGTAAAAAAGCAGCCAATGTGTAAAGAAAAACTTTGAAAGACTTTCAGAAAGTCCAGAGAGTTATAGCTAATGGCCACTTTTAGAGGTACACAAAGGTTTTGCCCCTTGGAAGCAAACGTGTGGCTCAAAACTTTTGCACAGCTCTGTATATTTATGTATATTTAGTTAATTATCATTTCTTGCATGCAGCACGTCCTCAATCCCTATAATTAATGTGTCATTTGCAGACAAACACAAATGTTAATCTTATTTCCCAGCATTTGAGTTCCTTTCACTGCTGCAATAAACATGAATTAGAGAAGTTAAATGATTCTCGACTTCCTCTGAACACGGTGCAAACATTCTGGGAACAACCTCAAAATTAAGGTAGTGCATGTTGGCAGTGATCGCAGCTGACCCTCATTAACTCTGAGCACTCTTATACTGCACTGCTGCAAATGTTTGTTCCTTGTCCTGAGAAGACACCCTGGCAGGTTCATTGCACAACTGAAACCAAGCTTCTATTAGAATCTGCAATCTGCTCGTGGCAGGGAGACAACGCCGAAGCCAAACTATGCAGCTATCTTTGGAACAATACTGCATTTGCCAATCAGTCATGCCAATAATGTGCAACTAACATGAGGCAGAAGTTGAGCTAGCGGGCAGGAGGGAGGGTGAGGATGAGGGGAGGAAACTTGTGATTGTGAGGTGAAAACCACCTACAGCACAGTAATTACTGTCCATTTATTTCAAAGGAGATAAGCGGTGTGACAGGGGATATTGTGGATTTCTCTGTGCGAGAACCCAATGCCATGTGGCGCACAACAAAAGGAAGGACAGACGTGGTGAGGGAAGAGTACAAGGGAAAAAAGAAAGATAAAAAGGGGGAGGAGTAGGGAAGAAAGAGAGTGAGACAGTGTGAGGTTACGCGGCTTCCATTAGTCGTCCGTTGTCTTCCAAGAACTGGAGCAGCGGCTAGATCAGGTTGCACCCCACTCAAACAAAGAGCTTTGGTTATTTGAGTCCTCTGCCATTGTGCCGGCTAAATTTCCCAAGGCAAATGTTGACAGAGAAAATTGATATTGAGTGCAATATTATTCTTCACCGATCACAAGGCATTTCCTTCACAAAAGTTGTTATCTGTGATGTCTGCATAGCATTCATCTGCTTTTATACAGGACCGGGGAAAATGCCTTTATTGAGAGTTTTTAGACACACAACTTAGATAAAATGAAACTTTAGTGTAAAACAAAAATTCATAATAAAACTTACTTTGTTAAGTAATACAGCTCAAAAACATACAACTTGACTTTTGAGCCAAAAGCTAATCAATAGTGGACTAGGCGGCGGAGAGTAGCTATGCACGGCATTTTAAATAAACCCATAATCGTTAAGAACTGCCTTGAAATGTGAAGCAACCTAGTTCCCTCCAGACACACCACTTATGGACTTTAATCTGTCATGTCTGTGAGAGAAAATAAAATCGTCACACCCACAGGAAATATATGTCCTCGGGCAAAAAGGTTCAAGGGTCAGCTTGTCAGGAGAAAATGTTTGAGCTTGCAGAAGATTAAGCCTGCAGTGCTTTGGAGGTCTGTTCTAAAGGAGACTGCAATAACCTTTTGTATGAAGATCCAAAATCTCTATACACACAATAATCAATAAAAAAGACTTTGTGAGAAAGGTTTAAATCTTACTGTCACACATACATCACCTTGCACGGTGTGTTAGTATCAAAATGACAGTTTGGGGAAGTTAGGAAAACACATTCAATACTGAAAGTTTAGCAGCTAGAGGGTTCGGCGGCTGAATCAGTGATCTGACTTTGTTTGAACCATGCTGACACTTTCGGTGAGAAGGGGGAGATCGCTGTCTACTTGAACTGGTAATAATTGTGTTGTGTTTGAGTGAAAAATAAAAAATCAACCCTTAGTTGCACAATAACACACTGCAGCTGCGTCTACTAAAGGTTCTGATTAGATGCTTCTGATTTGAAGTAGCAAAAAAGTTTTAAAAGAAGAATTTAGGATTAGGATTTAGGAATTCAAAATAATAATGTAATGGCCATGCTTGCAAGTGTGACAAGTTGTCCACCAATAGCTGAGCGAGTGCCGTGAAAACTGTATACATATTTATGCTTGCCAGCAGAGATGGGCAGATCGATCCAAATATCGATAGTATCAATGCCAACGCTGGGTTTGGTATAAAATTGATAATGGAGTGATAAGATCAATACTTTGTATCTTCTATGTTCAGTAGTTTTTGGAGGGAAAATCAAAAAATGTACCTCAAACATGCATAACAAATTTAGGTTAAAAGTATCCATACTGGTATCAGTGTCGGTATCTGCAATACTGGTCCTGTATTTACTTGGTATCGGATAGATACCAACATTTGCAATCTCACACTTACCACATGATGAATCCTGATGAGTTTCATGATCCTCTGTCTTTTTCCTGTAGTGCCAAATCAGACACTGAAGTGATACATCTGTCCTTAAAATCCAGGCATGATCCTGAAAAGTAGCCCTCTCCTGATTAGTGCTTGTCAATATAGCATTAACCCCAACTCCTACCCTGACCCTCCAATTAAAGCTTGATTATAAAGGGGACCTGCAGCTCATTGTTCAGTCCCTCCTGGCTTTTCGGGTTTCATCTTAGTTGCAGACAGCAGGGGTGGAAAATGGATTTCATGTGTTCAGCCTAAATGTGAGCGGCTCCTTCTTTTTTATAGTCTGATCCTGGTGTTGGTGGACCAGATTTCTTTCTCTTGGTGACTGTTTGGTTGTCCAGTGCCTACTAGTTATGAGTAGGGTCACAGCATCAAGGTTGTAGTTTGGGATTACAGTAGGGTAGACCTCAGATAACATTTTTTCTCCTTTTTATAGATCTCCCCTGCTGCTGGCTTCTTTAGGTCTTTTCTTTAATTCTACCTTTTTTGTTTTGTTTTTTTCTTTTTAGTAAGGAGAGGAAACTCTTGTTGGGAGCCTGGGGACATTTGTTGAGGTCCCCTTCCCACACTTGTGCCCCAGTGCCTGTACTTAATTGCATGAGTATAAGGGACACTACTTTAGTTTGCAGTGACAATTGCAGTTGGGCTGCTATTTTACCACTGTGATTGTGCATGTCTTCTGTTAGAAATATATATATATTATATTACAGTAATATTTTTACTAGATTATACTGTTTTTGCCTGTTTAACCTTTCTTGCGTTGCAGTCTTGTTTTTGACTTACTGATTTATTACTGCCTTATTGAAATTAACTTGCCACACCTGTGCCTTGTCAGTAAATAATTTGTGTGCTTTACAATTAAGGTTAATTAGTGTAATATTTCCTGGGGTGTAATTCCCTAGGTGTCATATACAGTGTTTAATAACTTTATTAGGCCACCGCCCAATGCAAGGTTTGTGCCAGTATTGGTAATTATTAAAATAATTATCTCTACCGAGGAGGATATGTTTATGGTAGCATGTGCGTGTGTCATTCTGCCTGTAAGCACGAAAGCTGAAAAAGTGCTGAATGAATTCTGATAAAACTTTGTAGCAGTGTAGAGTCGGGTCATGTTTACGGTCTGTTAAAATTTGGTATATATCCACTGAGTTGAACTGAATGATTTATTAAAATTTACAAAAAGTCTTATAACTTAGAAACTGTGATTCTTACAAATGTTGTGTGTGTTGTCAACATGTAGAAAGTACCGTATAAAGATTTAAAATATCATGACACATTTGACCTTTGACCTTCAAGGTCAATAGATTGATCTGAAGGTCAAAGTGATAATAATGTTGTATTGAGCTATTTACAATTATGTTACTGCCATTGCTTGTATTGACACCATAAAGGCATATAGGGAATGGTTTATGGGGACGCTAAGTACCATGTTACTTTTGACCTCTGACCTCTACTCTACAAAGTCAAATAATGCCAACCTTTCATAAAATTTAGTTTATCTTTAAAGCTGTGTGTCATGGTCCTGGGTCATGCAACCCAGTGTTTCTGAGTTCCATGTTATTTTGTTATTTCATCTGTACTCTAGTTTCTTTTCAGTTATATCTAGTTAAATTCGGTCATGCCTAGTTTACGGTTTTAGTTCATCGTAGTTTATCAGGTTCCCCTTGTGTCATCATCCCTGAGTTAAATTTCCCCTTGTTGTTGCGTGTGTCTTATTCTGTCATGTTTCAGGTCTGCATGGTTGATGTTGTCAAGTTCGTGTCATGTGTGCTTCTCGTCATGTTTTCCTGTTTATTTTGAAAGTCCGGTTTCCATGTCGTTGCGTTCAGGTTTACCTTTTTCTGTGCATCATGTATTCGTTCTAGTCGGCTGTTTCCTCATGTGTCTCCAATTCCCCTGATCACCTCATGTGTGTATTTAAGTCTTCCGTCTTCCTGTGTTTAGCGTTGCGTCGTCTGTGTTACCTCACTCCATGTTTTTCATAGTCTTCATCGTCATAGTCTTCATCGTCATAGTCTTCAGAGTTATCATAGTTATCTCAGTTTTAATAGTTTCTTCCCAGTTTAGGTTCCTGTTTAGTTGTTACTCCTGTTCTGCTCTTGCTCTCGTTTTTGTTCATGATCACCAGCCACAATAAAAGGCTTGATATTTGTTTAAAGCTAATTCCGTCCACACCCGGGTCCTCCAAACACCCTCCACACGGTCTGTTCCCGCAGATCGTGACACTGTGCATAAAATTCTAATGCCTTTAGTTTGAAAACTTCTTAAAGTATGTTCAAAAACAAGAAACAAAATGAATATATGCAAAATACAATACTATTCCCTTTACAGTAAATGTTACCCAAAGAGCGAGCTGCCTCGGCGGAGGTTTACGTTCTCTGAGTGAGAATGGTTAATCCACTATGTGAAGGTCTTTCATCAAAATATCTTTTTATTAAAATATTTTTAAAATATAATTTTTGTTGTTATCCATGAATTTTCAAATTTACAATTTTATTTTGAAAAGCAGAAAAAATAGTAAAGCACATTCTTATTTTTTGAGTAAGATATTAAATTACAGCTATTTACTTGCATTCCTGAACATTTTATTTTAGTGGCTGACGTTTATGCTTGATCAAATTCTGACTTCTCAGAGAAGTCAGAATTTGATTATAAAAACGGATTATAAAAACGCAAATTTTGTTAAGTTTTTTTTTTTGTTGTTATATTTGTGTTTCCTTGTTTTTTGCTCTAATAAATTTCTTAAGCATTGTATACTTTACTTACTTTAATACAAGGAAAAGTAAAAAGATTTAGCGAGCCTATGCTGCATGAAAAATGCAGGCATATTTCCAGCTCTATATCTAATTTATCACAACATAATTGTCGCTGTGTGGAAAAATCATGTTGATGAGATGAAAGAGAGGCCACTGAAGCAAATGCACTGTCAGGAGGTGCACACCAGCCGGTCGTTGAGAATCGCTGATCTGACACCAAATCCACACACACAATGATTACGCATAGGGGCACAAAGCAGCACATGAAAGCAGCCCATAAGCCATGATAAATATAAACACGCCGCACATGTCCTGATGCATCATTTTGCAGGAATAGTGACAGAAGATAAAGTCAGGCATACTCACCAGGGCAGAGCTACCACATACATTAAGAATGACAGATGAGTAAAAGTGGTGTCATTTCTAAGTCTTGTGTTGCTACCGTCACAGAGAACAGAGCCCCTCTTGATACACACACTAGTATTAATGATCACAGTCATATAGAACAAATATAGTAGACATTTCAACCCAACCAGCTTTTTATTTTTTCTTTCTTTGGAGGAGTTCATATCTTTATCCGGGGGGAGCTCAAGGGAACACAGTTAGAATGGCTCATTAACATCATGCAACATACACATTCCCACAAATGTATACTCGCTTGTTTACAAAAACATGTGCATACGCTCCAGCATATTTCCACGTCTGTATGGCTAACGTACACGCACTTATGTCTAACACACACTCGCATGCATCAAACCTCCTCGGTGTGCCCTCTTCAAACACACACTCAAACAGACTGTGGAATGTAGGAACTACATGGCGCCCAGTTTTGTTTTCTTTCGACAGTGTGCACTTCCCCTTAGGCACATCCAAAGAAAATATTTGTGTCTGAAACACTCTGAAAGTTCAGGGAATAATTCATTTCAGGGCTTCGTGATGAAAAAAGATTTCTAATTTTTGTTTTTCATTTAACTTCGGCCTGTTTATTTATAAGGGAGAGCAAACAAATGCGTGATTGCGTTCATGACAAAAAAAATGCGAGTTTGGTGTGTGCGTTTGTGTAATTTTCTGCGTGCGTGCTTTTAATACCTTCCTGCGCTTGTTTTCATGTTCTTTGCACACAGTGGTATTCGGTCCTGGCCGCTGGCTGAGTAAAAAACAAAAAGAAGGGGGGCACATACAAAAATAAGGAGGGTGTGTGAATATGATGTGTGTGCTTGTTTGTTTGCAGGGAAAAATCTTAAAAATCTAAAAGAATGACAGACATGTAAGCACCGTGAATGAACCCTCTTTAGCTTGTGTCAACATGAGAACCAACAATAACTGAGGGTGTTTAATGTCTCTTCTGCACATGTAAATATTTATATGCTTTTATTTCATGCATTTCTCATATTTGTTTCTCATAGTTTACGGGTATAAGAATGTTTATTGGAAGTTTCTTCCTGTTAAAAGGGAGTTTTTGCTTCCCATTGTCACCAAGTGCTTGCTCATAGGAAGTTAATTGATTGTTGGGGTTTTCTTTAAATTATTATAGGGTCTTTACCTTACAATATAAAGCTCCTTGAAGCAACTGTTGTTGTGATTTAGCGCTATATAAATAAGATTGGATTGAATTCAATGGCTCAGTCACAGTACAGTAAAAATAAGACAGTAACCTTCTTGCAAGTAAGAAAAATCGGTGGTTGCTGTAGTTAAATTTTTTTTCACATTTGGGGATCAATTGCAAGTAGTTGTGATGACCAATTGGTGTCCCAGAGATTAAGCAGGCAACCAACCCTTAACCACTTTGAAGGGTCACCTGGTCTGAAGCAGCCTATCTTCAGATAGTCACAGTCCAACTCACACTGACTGCAGTCACTCTCGGACAGATTGGCAAAGGGTTGCAAATGACTGCCATCTAATTCATAAACACAGACTGATTGCAAAGTGTTGGCAATTTAAGTCAGTCTTCACCAATGAGCGTAATTCATCTGTGGATTCAACTCAACTGGTTGCCTACTGGTTGTATTCTTGCATAAAACCAAGGTTGCTGACTGAAAATGTCACTTTGCAGTGAAATCACTATCGTGCAGCAGCTATCTCACTGTTTGTGGAGGCAGAGTCAATTCTGGACTGGAGTTAATGCAAATTTCTGTTTAATGTGAATTTATACGTATGTAGAATTTCCTATGTACGTCAACATATTTGCAACAGAAGGCAGCAAATTTGCAATTTTTAACCATTCAATTGCTGTAATTTGTGTATTATCACAAGTATATTGTATGGAATTGCCAACTTGACCCCATTCAATCACAGAATTACTTTTCTTTTTCGTGCCATCTTGACATGTCAAAAATGCTTTGAAAATCACAGCTGACTGCAAGTGCTTGCAGACCTGCTTCCTCTCTTCGAAGTCACAGTTTCAAAAGCACCAATCATTGTTTTTCTTAGTGTGATTGTAGCATAACCTAGACAATATAATCTATGCAGATATACATGCTGATGTTGGTTCTGAATATAAAATACTGTAAAATGAAAGTATTTGGATGACTTTTAAGAATACTGTCTAAATATTTATTGACTGGCCGACTTCCTGGCAACATCTTATGATTCATTGAGAATCTTGGTAACACGTGTGACCAGCATTTGAATTTCAAATCTTACATCTCTAAAGTCACCCAGGCTTGTATTTTCTTAATAAACTGCAACTTTAACTACACACTTTTCCCTCCATCTACAAATTCCCTTTTCATGTTTCTCCAGAGCAGGGCAACTATAATGTTAACAAAACCAAGTCCGTGCTCACACATCATCATTCTTGCTTCCTTTCAGCAGCGTCCAGTGATATTTAGAACTCATTTAAAAAACGTATTAATCACATACAAAGCCCAGCATACCAAAGCTCCCATGTACAGCAGATGTGCTAAGACCTTATTCCAGCAATGGATCACCAGTGAACTGATCAGGGCATTTTAACTACTCCATGGTGCTATATCAAAATCCAGGCTTTTGAGGTTGTAGCACCAAAAAATGTGGAACAAACTGCCTTCTTCTATGGTTCATTTTAAATGTCTGCACCAAAAAGTTTTGGCTAGTATTAAAATTGTTGCTTGTACGTAAGTATGCCTGCACATATGTAACATATGTATATTGCTAAACACATTTATTAGACCACATGTCACAAAAACAAGAAAACACAACTCTGTATAGATAAATAGAATTATTTTAATATATTGGTTCCACAGTAAAACAAAAAACAAAAAAATGCACCCCTGTTTTTTATATGAATATATCTCAGGGATTCAATGTGTAGTTTAACATCTTTATCCTGACAGATCGGGGAGTTTCACTGGCCTGGCCCACTTAAAGTCAAAGTGGGCTGCATGTGGCCTACAATGTAAAATGAGTTTGACATCCCTGCTCTAGTCCAATCATCTTTCTGCCTGCCTCCTTTAAGTTAATCACTCTGCCTACTTTAAATCTCACTGCTCATCTGTCATTCTCCGTTGCAGTCTCCTTCATGGAACGCACCTCCTCCCCCTCTTTATCTTCACCACCGCCAGCGCCTAGACTCTGGGGGGGGTCCTGCCCTAAATCCTATCACCACTGGGATTCTGTTCTGCTGCAATGGGCCATCGGAGTCTAATTGCCAAGTAGCTAAATTGAATTCTGTATATCAATAAATCACATTCAGTTCCTTCTAATGACCTCTCCTTATTGAAATAACATTTATTCCAATCAAGACATTTAGCATTAAGCTCACGTCTCCTCATTACTGGATCTAACTAGCAGGCTGGCTAGCAGAGCCTTTAACTTCATCATTACGTCAAGGCTTCCACTAGTGGTATTCTTGGGCTAACTAAACAATAACTACTTGCACACAAAAAAATAAGGTTTAAGTATCTAAAAGCAACATTGTGTACAAAACAATTAAGACAATTGGAAACAATTTCATGTTTTTAACGCTTTTTAAAATTATGCATTTAAGAGAGTTCATGCTTTTTAAGGATCATGTAGCCACCCTGTAAAATAAGTGACTCTCATCTCATTATCACAAAATAAATCTCATCTATACATTGTGCTTCAGACACATTAATATAATGCATTTGTACAAGAGAAATAGAGAGACTCGATGTGTGCATGGACACTGAAGCGGGACATAATCCACAAGTCAAAGCCTCTGGAAACAGCATGGAAATATCCATCTAAACAGCAACATTATGCAAAGGCAACAATAAACTGGTTCTCATGATAAACAGACTGTCATATCTCTATACCCAAGCCAGAGGGCAACACACTCAGTGACATCCATCTTCTTTAAGTAACGCTGCTCGTAATGGCACTGCGCATGGCGGGAGCAGAACACACACACAAGTTAACACTGCCAAACACACAGTATTAATATTCTCACTTGCACTCTCTCTCTCAGTCTGACACACATATATAGACTCTCCCAGTATTTAATACAACTGGGTAATGCCAGGGGCGAGGCAGAACTCATAATCACGAGTGTGTTTAACAGCAGTGTGACAGGCGGATGCTGCTTCACTGTAAGTAAAGCACATGTAAATAAGCGGGCTGAATTATTCAAGACGGGAGACTGGCTCGCTCGTGCTGGCTCACCCTCACACACTCAGATCCAGACATGCTGGGATAATCTCAGGAAAAAATGCTTTTGCTTGTCAAGGTGCAAACAGTCCAAGACGGAGCCAAGCAGGAGTGCTTATCATGCAGCGGGCGTAGTGAACTCACGTGATGTGCCTGCAGATTCAGGATTTTGGTGAAGTCGTGAAGATGCACATGTGGCTTCCACAAGGCTCGGGAAAGCTCAGAGGAGATGTCGGGGATGTGTGCGGGATGACAGAAGAGTTTTGTGCTGCATATGACCAGATGGGGATGAAAGAAGAAAATAAAAAAATAAATAAACATATTTCTTGCAACTTTATTTTACAGCAGACTTTTCCTGCTTTTTCCCAACTTGATATTCTTGGACTGTACTGGAGTAGCTTTGCTTTGATATACTGGGTTTCGTTGGCTCCCTTTAAGCCAACTTTGCTATGATTGGCTGCCTTTCATAAACAGATGGTTTGAACAGCAGTTGGGTGGGGCTTATGCGCTCATAGCCAGAGCTGCGTGCCTGAGATGACCATATTAGGGATTTCCATACTCACTGACATCATAGAGATCCAAGAAAAAGTATTTGGAGCAGTCTGAAGACAAGGATTACTTGCACATATCCTGACAACATTAATAATAATATTATTATCACATTCAAGTTTGTCTCATATATAAGAAAATGAGCAGTAGGACCACTTTAATTAAACATTTCAGGCTTTAATATTTGATTAACATGGGCAATGTGACACTAACACATGTACAGCATCTCTCAGGAACATGCGTCCAAGTGCACATCTATCTGTGATTTTTCCCCCCCCCATATTTCACGTCTTGATCATAATTTACTCTTCAGGTAAAGGTCAATGTCTCTCTACAGTTTATTTCAGCGATAGACGTGGCACAGTCACTCTTTTTGCTGGCAGTTTTGTCTGCAGCCCTTTCCATATGATGGCTTTCTTGCTAGCAGGCAGACGCGCAGCTTTCCCAAAGTAGCATTTGCTGCCATTCTTTGTCTTATTTAAACGTTTTCGTTAGATGTTTTATCGACCGAATAATCAGCAGTTCAAATTCCTGCGATTTCATTATTTGTTGAGTGAAGTTGATAAGTCTAAATGTTTGCTTTGTTTTGTTTATAATGCCTGCTTTATGTTTCTAAAGTCCAAACTGGCATCATTAAATGCCATTATGATAATAGAAAACATCTAAAAAAAAAATGCTTACAAGCTGTAAAGGAAGGCGTATAATTACACGCACAAGGCAAGAAGGTGAAAGGCTCCTGTAAAAGCGCTGCCAATAACAAGAGGAATGCCTGGACGCAGACTTTAAACCACAAATCTATTTACACAGACAACTTTCAGATGTGAGCCAGATTTTCCTCAGGCAAACAAAGGCATTTGTGGTTTGGAGTCTGTTAGCAGCGGTGTCCCTTTATTGAGATAGCTCACAGAGCAAATAACTACACTCTAATAAGGGACAATATTGTTAAGGGTTTGTGACTAACACATAGCTTTATTAGGAATCAATCGTTTAATCATTCTACTCATGCTACATCAATTATAACACATTAGTGCAGTTGCCCTCTGAAGGTTTAAAATGGTTATAGTCTCCTCTGGCCTCTTTAATTGATTAGGGAAGGTCTTCAAATGGACTATGTAACCTCTGGAATAACACGTGGAGAGAATCTGTATCAAAATCAATTTGTTAATATCTCTTTGGGGTTCCTGCAGCTTAAGCCGTGTTAGATTTTTAAGCCTTTTTAATATCACTTTTTTTTTCTAAGAAAAACTGAAAGGAAAAAAACAAGATTAGGTAATGTAAGAGTTGCTTGGGTTTTGTGGTTTGGCTGAGGCTGTTTGTGAACATTGAAGCGACACATCCAAGATAGCGGATCTGAGATCTTCAGGGCTTAAACAGAGTTGCTGATTCCCAATGTGGTGAGTTTTGCACACTTGTTGCACAAAATCCACAGCGCCTCATATACATTGCCTGTTTTCAACCAAGCCACAAAACCCTGCCATATTGATTGCATCTGCAGTTCCCTGTGACATTGCTGACAAGCAGCCAGTGCA
This sequence comes from Pelmatolapia mariae, assembly GCF_036321145.2. Classification (NCBI taxonomy): domain Eukaryota; kingdom Metazoa; phylum Chordata; class Actinopteri; order Cichliformes; family Cichlidae; genus Pelmatolapia; species Pelmatolapia mariae. The sequence goes on along the minus strand of NC_086241.1, from coordinate 56,344,013 downwards.
CCTGACCTGAGCTTCCCTGCAGTAAAACAAACTATAATTGTTGCTGGCTGTGCTTCTGATCTGCCTAACTTAAATGTGAGAGGCATTCGGTTTTGATGTATTTAGTTTATGTGTTACCAATTAACTGAATGTGAGAAAAAAAGAGAGTCATAAAAGTCATACTGCCCATGTTTCAACATTTTCAAGGGATTTGAACGATCAGTGTAAGACATGTTAATACCAATCACGGTCTGTTTTGTGCATTTTTTTTATTAATTTGAGGGAACCGTGTTATCAATAACGGTAAAACCCAAGAATATTTAACGATTAAAGCTTTTGTGTGTGTGTGTGGGGGGGGGGGGGGGGGTAGCTTTAAAGTAGCTAAAAAAGAAGGAAAATGAAAGAATATTTATATAAGTAGTTCTCCATAATCAAATCATGAAGAACCACGAGGCCAATTACAGCCTGACTCAACGGTAACTCAACATCAACCCAAACCTCTCTAAGTGAAAGCATACCCTCATACCTTACTTGCTTACTTATTTACTATCACCCACAGCCAACAAACTGCTGTTTTCACAACCCCAGTCTGCTGATGAGGCCGATCTTCCTGATTAAGCCTCATTTAAGAGACATGTGGGAATCGGGGCGGGTAGTTTGGCGAGATTAGAGGCACAGTCATTTCGCTCTGTCACATTACCACAATAAACATCTGCAATAACAAATGTGTGAGAACCTGCGAGCTAAACCGCAGGGAGGGCAAAGAAAACACGCCGTCAGCTGTGATGAAGCAGCACCTGGATGTTTAAACATGCCTCTCTCTTCCACTCGCACATGTGATCAGTCAAAACATGTTCGACATTAATCGCCCCGAGGAATCGCGTAAATATGCCTGACAAGTTGGAAGGCTGCCTCGAAGAAACGCGAGCAGGAGGACTCTTTGCTGACCACCAGCGGGAGCAACGCGAGAAGCAACGTGAAGCACCGGGGGAAGGTTGATCTCATGGTTGTCGGGCATTCGGTGCTTTCTAGTAAATGAGCTAGGGGAGCTTTGCTCAACAGAAACTTGTACCTAATGCTGCTTTTCTGGCCGTGTGAAGTGTGTTCTTTGTGATGGAGATTTCGAAGCTATTTATATAAATATATTTATATAAATTCTTAATTTATTGAGCAAGAGGAAAATTAACACAATATTGAGTTACCCCAATCTAAAGATGAAAACAGAGATAAAATAAATAACAACAAAAGGAAGTTAGAAGATTTTAAATAAAATATGTGCCTATAAAAATGTGGATTTATAAGTAATGTGTTTTTTGAGAAAATGTCTTTAAAAATTTAAGAAGTAGTGTCCTTACAAACACATAAAAAAGGCTATATTTTCAGAAAATCATTGTCTTTTTGCCAGATCTTTTGAAACTAATTAAAAATGCAGGGGCCGTTTAAGGATCATCCACTCCAGCTTTTGTTTTCCGTTAGGGGAAGGTATTAGCAAACAGGTCTGTGAATAATCAAATTACTGCAGAGTAAATGCCACACAGACCCACAGGAGCCGGGTCCCCAAAGCCCCTGAGACTGCAGCATTTATAGGCTCATCACAGGTGCTGTACAGACTATTTCAACTCCAGAGATATCTTAACGACTCTGCAGTTACTAAAAATTTACCATTTGTGATGAGTGTGTATAAAAAGGTTTAAAATAAAAATTAATTTATTTTTATTTGAAGTCATTTTTCTGAAACAAAACTATAACTCAGTCCTGGTGAGGTAGGGCATTTTCTGTATGGTGTTTTATTGTGTTAGTTTTTGTTGAATGTCTTTGTTAATTGGGACATTTTCATGTGACCTGGCATGGAACCACAGACGTAGATTAGCAGTTCTGCTTTAATCCGGCATTACATTACATTACATCTTCTATTCTTTTGTATTTTTATGTACATAAATGTGTGTTGTTCCTGGTGAAACAATAATATGTACTTACAAAACACACTAAGGTCAGTTTGGAACTTTTTCTAAGCACAACTTGCCAGATGGATTTTGCTACGTTTGTTTATGGAGTCATGGGTCGTCTACATGCTGTAAGTGTGCTGCCAGCACAAAGTGTCCTATCAGTTAATTTTAGAATTTGGTATTTATAGTTTGGTATTGATTTCTGTTTCGTTTCTGTTTTCACTTCAGTTGAGTTCCAGGTAATTCCCAGAGTTGAGTTCCAGTTCAGTAAAAAAAAAAATGTCTGAAATGTTTTCATTTTCACTTAATATTTTTTTTATTTATTTTTTTTTTACTTTGACATTCCTATTACTTTTTTAAGCTATAGGTTTTATTTTTATTACCATTTATGTGTTAATGTTTTTTCCACACCCAGTTTTTAGTTCACTTTTAGTTATCTGTGTGCTCAGAACTCCTCTAAATCTTGGCTTCCACATTAGAATAATTTAAGGGGAAAAAAAGTCTAAAAGCTACGCTGATATTAATGAGAACAAGCAAAAACTGAAGGATTTAAACAATAAAAGTAAACTGAAAAGAGCAAATGTATTTTGAAAGTGAAAACATAAACTCAGAATACAACATTATAACCACTATGACTCGTTCAAATCCCCCTGTTTGTAAAATAATCCAATACAAAGTATTTAACTACAGCTCGTTACTGTAACGCTCTATCTCGCTGTCTATTGGCTGCTGGTAAATGCCGCGATCGTTACATGTCAACCAACAAATTAAAGCGATTCTCCTTTCACTTGATTTTCAGAGAAAGAGAGAGGGAGTGAGAGAGGTTGAAAGGTAGGTTTCGCGCTGCATCCTGGGTACATAGCTCCACTGTGATGCAGTGAGCCTGTTGTGTTGACTGGACACCAAAGTAAAGTGAAACGGGAGCGGGTCGGCTCCGAGGGGCTCTCCGAGCGAGTTACGATGCGTCTTTCACGGTGTTGAACGGTCGCGGTGAGCCATGAGCCAACTTCGCCGGTCGCCTCGAAGCGGAATGAGCCACTGTTGAGCCCCGAAAACGATTCCTTTTCGGAGGGGGGAAAGCAAAAATGAAGAAGCCGAGCGCCCTGCTCCCCGTTGTCGGCTTGACTGGGAAATGGTAGCGTGCTGTAGGGACCGCACTGGGAAGGATCATGGTCGAGAGGAGCAGCAAATTCTTGTTGATCGTCGTCGGATCCGTGTGTTTTATGCTGATTCTCTATCAGTACGTGGCCCCCGGGGTGATCAATTTCGGCTCCCCGCACGGTTATTTCACGGAAGAAGACGAGGGGGACATCTTCCCCACTCCGGACCCCCACTACGTTAAGAAATACTACTTCCCCGTGAGGGACCTGGAGAGGACGATTGATTTCCAAATTAAAGGGGAGGACGTGATCGTGTTTTTGCACATCCAGAAGACCGGGGGGACTACCTTCGGTAGGCACCTGGTGCAGAATGTCCGTCTGGAGGTCCCCTGCGACTGCAGACCGGGCCAAAAGAAGTGTACCTGCTACCGGCCGAACCGCAAGGAGACCTGGCTATTCTCTCGGTTCTCCACCGGCTGGAGCTGCGGTTTGCACGCAGACTGGACGGAGCTCACCAACTGTGTGCCGGGGGTCCTCAACAAGAAGGAGAACAAGCAGAAATCCCTGAGGTGAGACTCGGAGGTGTTTGGTGTAGTCAGGCTACTGTAGACTATGAAAAAGACACAAAGTGTGGTTTAGGATCTATTCCCCCAAACTGCGGAGGATTTTGTTTGTCTGAAACTTTAGAGCTGTTCTCCACTGGAGGTACAATAAGGTCACTGAAAGCTCGTAAAAACTTACAGTTGATAAATAAACTTATGTCACTCAGTCAAACTACCTTTCAGTTCTTAGCAGCTTCTTTCTGCTCATGACATCTTTTACCTCATTCCCTTGGAGACATTTTAAAAGGCATAATAATCAGTGGTTTAAAGCTCATCTCTCCTCATAAAAATATCAAAAGTCCACCTGGAGCAGGGTTTTTTTTGTTTTGTTTTTTAATCACAGGATTGTTATTGTGATCCCAGAGAAGATAAAGCACAACAGAGGGTAATATAAAGGTGTTATAGTCTCATAAACGAATGCAACAAACGCATGAAAATCCCCACAGCTTCTTCACGGATGTGTTGTTCTCTGCATGGGACAGCATTACCATATAATTTTCATAAAGTCATCTATCTGTAGGTCGAGAATAGATGCTGAGAGGCAAATGTTGATTGACATTTCAACACCGCACTGTCACGAAATGCCACAGGAGCTCAGCAGCATCTCTGACAATTGTTGATCGGTGCCAATATCAGGGTGCCCTCCCACTGAATCGTACACTGAGATTTGGCTGAATTTATTTCAGGAGGGTTGTAATACATCCAGGCAACATTTCCGCTCAGTAATAATCCCTCGCTTTGACTGCGAGGTACCCAGACACAATGCGCATTCTTATTAAGTTATAACCCATTTCTTCTCCACGCCTTCCCCATTGTTGTTGCCCACATATTGCATCCCTCACCCAGACATATTGACGGCTGTATCAACTTCCATTTCACTGCACCCCTGTGGTTAAAGGGTACGCTTGTTGAATGGGTTATGTGTCTTTGTGTTGTCTGAGCTTGTTCAATATTTTATTTTGGGTATGGATGATCAATAGGACAAAGAGGGATTAGAAATTGTGGAAATTTGTCTGTCTGGCAGCCAGGCGTGGTGGAGATGTCAGGCCGGCTGCTCTGCTTCCCATGGCTGCTCAGACTGGGGGATCAGTGCTGCAGGCTGGGCTGGGCTTGGCTGGTAGAGGGGGAGGGAGATCGGGGGACCCTGCGGGGGTTTGGCTCCGCTCTAATCCGGGTGATTATTACCACTGGGACACGCATACACACACACACACACTAGCAGTGGTATTTGCTACTGGCGTCTGTCCTGACTCCTGTGGTTTCCCTGGGGCAGAGGTGATAACGTGTTCGGCCATTCTGCATGGAGGGCTGAGATATCACAGTGGATGCAGGATAAACTGCCTTTCATCACTTTGTGAACAGTTTCTGAGCCCGCGTGCACCTGAAGAGGCCACAGGAAAAGAACGAGACAAGAAGGCAGAGAAGATGAGAGTAAATATGCACGGGTGAGAGCACAGATGACAGAGATGATCGCTTGGCCCGGGTGTAATCGACTGTCTGAGCACTCGGGGCAGGAAAAACAAGGCACTGCAAGGGTAAAAACGCCCTAAAGAAAACAGTGCTGCTCCAAGCTGTGTACAGCGCAACTTTCACAAAGAAGAGAAGTGAATAACTGCAAAGAAACAAGAAGCACTCTCTGTTTCTCTCTCTGTCACGGTTCTGTTTGTTCCTTTTTCTCCCTCATTGCCTCTTTTTCTGGCCTCTGTCCTCATTGTTCGGTCCTCTTGTGCCACTCTTATAATGCTGGGAGCATTTATCTTGAGGGCATTGTCGCGCAAAGGCGAGTTAAAGCGTGAATTTAAAGGTGTCAGTGTGGCATTTCTCGGTGTCCCCCCAACCCGTAGCTTTCCGATCAACTGCGTATATTCGTAGTGCGTTTATGTTTGAGGAAGTGGGTTTGAGTGAATCTATATCTGTGTGAAACTGAAAATGATTATTTAAAAAAAAACCTATGTAGCAGGAGCAGTTGTTGTGCTGACAGATCCAGCATCCCTCTCTCTGCAGCTGTGCGCTCATACAGCTGTCGAGTGGATTTTACACAAACGTCTCAAATGCTGCAAAAATAAAATGTGAATTAGGACCATTTCCATCAGCTGGATTGAGGCACATAAATACACCACCTGGCTGTCAACAAAAAATATATATCTGCAGGAAAACCTGAATAAAGTCCAGACAAACAAACGTATTTAAGATTTAATAGTGGACAAGTCACTAAAGATGGCTACCACTACTACTGTAAGGGGATGTGAATACATCCCAAACTGTTACGTCTCATTCAGTTTGGCTTTGCTTGGTATGCTGTGCTCTGTATGATATGGATATTTCCTGAGTTTTAATGTAAGCCAAACAACTACTTCACGTCTTTATGTTCACACGCCCTAAATGAAAATTGATGAGCTTTTTCCCCACAGTGTTTTGGCAGCACACCAGTCCTTTTCATCCGTGTAGCAGGCTACGAGGGTTAGCCTTGCAGTGTTTCCCCGAGGTTAACTGTCTCCAGAAGTGGATGGGAGGGTTGAGGAAGCTTATCGGTGGGGTTGCAGCTGTAATGACATCAGCAGGAGAGCCACCAGGGTCGTGGTCAGGATTGGCTTCTCTACCAGCAGAGCTTCTTGCAGTGTTGTCTCTTGCTACTAGCTTCATGTGGGATGCATATTAAGAAATAATAATAATAACTAGGAGATTTTAGGGCTGACTTTCGGACGCTGGGGTCGTCTTTGGGTTTAAGTGGAGCTAAAGTGTTTTAAAGCTTTTACTCCTCGCTCAGTCACATGGTGAAACAGAGCGCAGAGGAGAGAAATGACAGTAAAACAGTGCAGATGCACACACTGAGCTGGAGTGAAATTAAGACGCATAGAATATGTAATTATCATTAATGAAATGTTTCATTCTTAAATTGTTTTCCTTTTTGATTATATTTTGTCCCATTTTGATTGATTTATGCTTTAATGCAGTGATTCCCAAATTGCGGGCGGGGCCCCCTGGTGGGCCACAAAGGTATTGCATGTGGGGCAAATTACTAAGAGAAATTCAGTTTGAGATTACTCACAAGTATGTACAGTTCCATATTTATTTAAATTTGTGTATTGATGTCAAACGTTAATTAAAACTGGTAATATGAGGTGGTTAGTCTGTCACAGTACTCATTACTGCTTTTGTATTGAAGTTTGTGTCAAAGTGGCAGGTGGGTCACTCATTGGTTCAGCAGTATGCATATGACTTGGTAGCATTAGCAATTTATAGCCAAGAGCCTGTTTCTGTTTGTTTGTTTGTATTAAATAAAAATTTCAAGGAAACGCATCACAATTTAAGATTGGGTGGGTTCATTGGATTTTCAGGTTTTTAAGTAGGCTGTAGGACTCTTGACTTTGGGAATGACTTCTTTAACGTGATGATGAAATCAAAGAAATGTGTCTTTGCTTGTTTTGTTCTGCTGATTAAGCATACCAGCAAAAACCAAAAAATACTTTCAAGCCTTTTGTGAAAGAAGTATCAATACGTTTTTGTCCAAACAAGTGCATCCATTAATAAAATTCTGCGATACTTGACAGTTGCCTGATTTATTAACTGTTTCCAATTATGTTTATATGGGGGCATGCTGCCCTTTTAATAAGAGCTAGAGAGAATCATAATTACCCTTATGAGATTTCCAAAACATTTGTGGATTTGGGAGCTGTTTTGTATTGATGCTGTAACACTTTCCAAGCCCAGTTGTTATGGCTGGATTAGTTATTGATTGAACAGATGAGTCCGTTGCACCATTTCTTCTGAATATTTCCACTTGAAGAGAGCCTAACAGCAGCTTTATCTACTTTCTTCAACATTTTTAAAGTATGGTTTCTTTTTTTTCTTTTAAATACAGTGAATCCTAAATATTTTTGAAGAAAATAAAACAGTTGATTGGACATAGTTTGGTCCGGAGATAAATGTGGCAGCTTCAGAGCAAAGCGCATTAAAAGGAGCAAGCTGCAGCGTGATGAATAGTTGGTAATGGGGGAGACAGGTCTGGCTTTGATTGGTGATTAGATGAGATCGAGATGAACAGTGGCATTGTGGGAGAAAGTAACTCACTTACTCAGCAGAGCGCCACTGAGAGTGGATTTGTCATCTTCCCACTCCTTATACCAGTTTTAATGTTCCTCACTGATCCCATGGGACACACTATCTCGCACTCACACACGTCCACTAATAAGTGTGTGAAACAAACAGTCAAATGCAATGCTTAAGATATGGCGCTTCTAATTGGTTAAGGGGGTTCCTATCACTTTACTCAAATTAAAGCACCACTTTCAAATGGGGGAAACCATCTGTCCTCTGGAAGTGTGTGTGTGTGTGTGTGTGTGTGTGTGTGTGTGTGTGTGTGTGTGTGTGTGTGTGTGTGTGTGTGTGTGTATACACACATCTCATGACTGTGTGTGCCTGTTTTTCTTTTTTTTAATCCTGGCGTGTCAAAGAGTGTCTTAGTAAGCAAAGTGATGGGGCTAATTTTACTGCCTTAGTCTCAGTCCTCTTTCAAATCACGCCCTGTTTCTTTCTCCCCCACCTCCTCTTCAGCCCCCCTTGGCTTGTCTCTAAAACACTTTCCCTCCCTCCCTCTCCTTCCATCCTTTCCTCCCTCCTTCCGTCCACATGACGGTGTCACTCTAATCAAACAGCAGGCTTGCTTTCTGCTTGGTGGCTTTATGGCTGGGGGCTCTCTTGCTGTCTCTCTTTCACTTTTCCATCCATCTCGGCCCCGTTGTCTTTCTTTCCTTCCTTTGCCATCGTTCTCTCGCTCTCCCCCCGAGCGTGACTACTGCATTAGAGGAAATGTCTTTTCATGGAAGATTTGCTGCAATTTCCAAAATGGCTGCTTTGCCTAATGGACAACTGCCTTGGTTCTAATGAATGATTACATGTATGAGTATGAGGGAGGGGAGGGGACGATGGCAGGGGGGGAACAGAAGAAGAGATGGCGGCGATGAAGAGTAATATGAGGAAGAGGATGGAATGAGTGTGGGACAAGAGGAGAGCTGTCAGGGAATGATTGGAAAGATAAAGGATGGAAGGGTGAAAACGTTTAGTTTCATTGCTGGGGAGGGGGCTAGTCAATTAGCACGGTTGTCAAGCACTGGGCATTACTCTTCTTTCAATAGGTCTGTTTCAGATTCACAGCACAAATCACTGCACCCTAAGATGGCTCTCTGAGTAAGTGTGTGTGTGTGTGGCGTGAGAGCGGATGCGTATGCATGTGGTAGCCCAGCATGATGCCAGTCAGCCAGCCAGCGCAACCCAGCATCCAGATTAACTTTGCAGAGGCAGCCACGGCTGATTGGCATATCATACGTGTGTGTGTGTGTTTGTCTATGCGAGTACATGCACGCGCTCATGTGTAGTCAGGCAGGTCAGTGTTAATCCAATCAGATTAGCCGGGTTTAAGCGCTGGCGGCCAGGCACACCAAAGCCGGTTACGTCCGTTCATCCTGTGGCTGCGGTTATAGTATTCCCGACAAACATTCCCACATCGGTCCAGCCAGTTATTCCCTTCATGAACTCAAATCCCCTTTTCTTCTCAGGCAAGCCTGCTTATCTTCCTAGAAACCAGGCTCTGATTGGGTTTATCTCTCATGAATAATACCAGTAGCTGCTTTACTTTACCTGATGAATATCATGTTTGTACAGTGGACATGCAGTGATAAATGTCTGGATGGATGTTTACATTTAGTCTTGGGAACATTAGTAGATTAATGGAGTTTTCAAAGCACACACAATTGATCAATGACAGTTGTTATGACCTGTTTGGTAATTAAGTAAAATATCAAACACTTGCTGTAGGAGGTGACAGGAAGGGCATCCAGTGTAAAAATCCATGCCAAATTAAATATGCAGATCCATCCACTATGGCGACCCCTTAGGAATAAAGCAGAATTTATGGTTCAGCAGGGATAGCACGTTCGCAGTCCATCTACCTGCAGAGAGCATCAGTTGTCAGATGGAGACAGTGTACAAAGTATGTGGTCCAGCCGTTCTGTAGACCACTCTTGCTTGTGCTGTTGTTGGTCTGTCATCCAACCGCAGAGAAGAGCGAAGTTATAACTTATAAAGTTGAAGTAAAACAGAGAGCTGAAACAATGAAAAGCGACCACTGAGGCCACCGTCTGTGTGTTTCATTCTGTATTTTTTGATCTTTGAAGTTTTATTTCATGGTTCTCCCGTTCCCAGTAATCAGCATTCAGCAGACCGATGCATCATCAGCTTCCAGAAATGCACAGTTAGGGTTTTAGAGGACTGCACAGAAGTGCATCTGTGGTGGGCGAAGACCCCCCCTCCATGCACGTTTGGGAGACCATACCGAAAGAAGTTTTGTTATAGGTTGTATATCTGTATAAGCTGCCACCAGGCCGATAATCCAAAGTTCTTGCTGCTCAACCTGTTTTATTTGAAGTTTTCTTTTTAAAGCTTAAAATGCTTTAGTGTGGAGTTGAATAATGAAGCCACCACAGACGTGCCAAAAGCTTCAAATATCAACTTGTTGCTCACAGCCTATTTGAGACTTTAACAGGACAGTGGATAATGTCAGGTGGATCGGTAAACACTGCACTACTAATTTGTCATTTAGCTTTATCTTGCATTGGGAAAAATGATAATCATTTGTTATCATACAGCAAATAGTTTTGTTTTGGGGATTTTTAAAAGTTAATTAAAGGTTTTGATTCTTTGTAGTCTGTTTAGTTTAATCTTGTTTCAAGTTGTCCTCAAGTAAAATGGTTATTTCTCTACTGTTAGAAAAGGTTGAGATGGAGTCTGTATCTGTTTTCTCCTTTGGTAATGTAGAATTGACAGGTCTGTGCTTCACTGCTGCTTCGCGTTGACTACAGGAGTTCAGCTCAGGTTCATTCTCAGGTCATTGCGTCAACGTATAACACAGCCTCAGGATTCAGAGCTGAGACTTTAGCTCAATAGAATATGCCAATACCTCTGTTGGGCCTCATCACTACACACATACGCAGGGTTTTAGTTTGACTCCGTGCCACGGAGACCATCTGCAGACGTTTTGCAGCAGACGAAAGGTTGGCTGTGGTTGATCAGGGATGCAAATGTCTGATTAGAACCAAACTGTTGATGTTGGGCATTACAGAATCAACCTTAAAGTCAACATGAACCGGCACAGAAATCAAACCAGTACAGTGAAGCCGAGTTGAGGCCGTTGCACGTAATTGATTGGCCCCAGCTGTTTCACCTCAGTGGATTGTAAGGGCAGGAGAAGAAGAGGGACCGCTAAACATCGTCTCCATTGTTGGTATGTGAAAGGTTATCATTACCCTGCCTGCAAGACTTCATTATTGATTGAGTGCTATGGATTAGGTTGGGGTTTTTTTGTCATTGATTGATTGAACTTGAATGACAGTAACATAGAGCAGAGTCTTACCAGACCAGTATGGATGTATGCTGAAGACGGACGACAGACACGCAGACAGAGAGAGCACGAGTGTGGGACAGAAAAGCAAGAGTGATGTGTTTCTTAATCATTACACAGCCTCTCCCGCTCTGTGTGTCACTCCTTTTCTTCCACCCTCTGTTGCCGACTGTCAAATGTCAACCCTCGCCACCGCCACCGAAGTGATTCTGCGGCCCTGTGGACAAATAACCGTGCGGTGAATGATTAGCAGACATTTCTATGGCTGGTAATAAGGGGTGTTACGCTGCAGCAGCTCCGCCAACAGGATTACCGCCTATTGATTATCCTAGCCTAGCATTAGTTTTGCTAGCTAAAAGCGACTGGCTGATTAGTGAGCATTTCTATAGTGGTTAATGAGTGGTGCTGCGGAATGCTATGGTATGCTATCCATGAGAATGGGATTACAGTCTATTAATCAGACAAGAGGCTCGCTGGAGTCATTAGCCAGCCCCGCGGCAAAGTCAGCGCATCTGTGGCTTATTTCTGGTTCCTAAATGAGGTTTGGCCTTGTCTCCGTCGTCTGGTCTCTCGCTACATATCAACTCTGAGTTTCTTGTCTTTCTTTTAACACCCAATGATTCCCTATTCTTTGATCGCACTTCTCATCTTTTGCCCTCCCTCACATCTTCTTTCCTTCCTCAGAGATGGAGAAGGACAGAGAAAGAGAGAGGGAAGGAGACATCCCTAGGGGAAGCCTCTCTCTCTGCATCCATTAACAGCACTGTCTTTTCACGTCCCTCAATATGACAAGTCCAGACAGGATGTGAACCCGGAGCTGCTCCTCATCTCTCAGTGTGCATTCCCTCTCCTTTATTTGTTAACAAACAAATAAATGCGACCATTTTCTGCATGCTAGGATTTATGAATAATCTATTCACGAAGCTGATGTGTGTCTGTGGGTGCATGCTTGCGTGTGTGCGAGCGAGAGATGGCCAAAGGAGGCATGTGAACGGAGAGGCGAGGCTGACAAGCGTGTTAATTGAATTGTGGGAAAAATGCAAATCCTGCACTGCCTCTTTGAGTTAGGGGGAGGAGTTTCAGCTGACTGTGACCATCTCTGCTCACACACCAGCACACGCCCGTGCACACACACACACACACACACTGAGCTAACTTTTACCGATCCCCAAAAAGAGACCGGTTTTGCCTGCTACTATTTGACGCCTCTTCCCACCATTACCCATCATCCTTCTCAGTTTTTCTGCCCGTCATGCCATCCCAGGAACTCTTTTGTCTCTGTGTGTGTGTGTTCATATGTGTTTGCATGTGAGGGTCCCGCCAGAAGTAACTTAAGCACCGATGCCATTCATGGAAAGACAGAGTGGGGAGGAAAAAAATGAAATTCCTCGTTCTGCTACACTTGGTTTGTGTACTTTGCTTTAGGGCAGAGCTGTAGATCACCAGAGTTGCTCCTTGTTTTGTTTTGGTTGTTTTGAAAGTGCAGTGTGTGTCTGTGTGCGAGTGCATGTCCTCTAACTTCATTGGTGCATGTGTGCCGTGTGTGTGCCGTGTGAATGTGTGTCCTGTGGGATCTGTGTTCACAGCACTGTACATTAATTTGATTTGTGGGCCTGCCCGTGACTGCATGTTTGCCTGGTAAACCACAGATGAAATGTGTCGCCGTTGCTTACATTGCTGCCGAGCGTCACTGAAAATGCGTATTTCTGATTATCTTCTAATATAAATAATGAACTTTGAGCTGTGATTTGTTACAATTCCTAAAAGCCGAGGTGCGTTTGTGAACATTTAGGTGCACCTCACGATTATTTCTGCACAATGTCAGCTTCAGATGATGCAGTTTCTTGTTTCTGAGGCCCTCCCAGGGATGTGACTCCAGAATCACTGCATTTACATGAATAAGACTGACGTTGCATAATAATATCTACATTTTCTGAAGGCTTTAAAAGGCGAAAAAGCTAGACGGTGGTCACTTTAAATATTAACAAGGACAAACCGAACAACAAAAAGTCACTCGCTGCTTTCTTTTCTCCAGTATGAGCAGAGCGGTAGTTGTGACGTCACATCTGCGCTCGTTTCCGTAACTCGCTGCCGCGTCTCATCCAAACTGGCATCTCCTGACTCGCCCTTGGATTCTTCTGTCGGATTAGTTCTATGTTACAAATGCCACTGGTGACATTGAGTGTTTTTGTCTTACCTCTGGAAACAAGCCCCCGAACTTATGGTTTCATTTCAGCCCTCTGTGCACCATCTGTAGCTGGGCATAAATAATAAAAACTTCATCAGGCTGCCCGGAGAGATTTAGGTTTTTATTTTGTGCTGAGCAGAATTAAAGGCGAACCGCAGCTGACTGCTTGTACCACAAACAGTTGTATGAGTAGCCGTCAGGTGGCAGCTACTAAAAGATGTTTCTTGCACACAAACGCACACAGATTATGCGACAGGCCTGGTTGAGTTAAGAGTTAAATCCATACGTCTCCTTGTTTGAAAATCAGCACCGACTCTTGTTGATCTGAGCTTTAAATGTAGGGCAGGCCTCTCCTGTAACTGCACTAAAGAGCGATCAAGACAAGTGAGAGAGTGTCACTCTGCCAAATAAAGGTCAGCGTTAAAGCTAATCCAGTTATACTATTCTTAGTGCCTCTTCACCTCTTTGTCTCTTGCCGCTCTTCCTCCTCCTCCTCTTCTTCATCTCACTTGGCTCTGTGGATTTGGGCTGCAAGTATGTCAGGTTCACCTTTGTTTTCCCCTTCTTTCCCCTTCTCTCTTTCGCTCTGTCAAAAAAAACTTTTACTTCTTCATCCTGCCCGCCACCACCGCTGTCATTCCGAGTCCCCAGCGCGTGTCAGCTTCCTCCAGAGAGAGGAAGTGATGTGTCAGGATGCGCCTTTATCCGCCAGTGATCTGATCTGATGTGAGATTGAGATAAACACAGGAGGAGTATAGTGTTCTCTCCCTCTCTCACCCTGGGGAACTGTACGACGGATTTCTTTTTTCCCCCACCCTCTGTCTGTGCCTTTTTTTTCCCTCATGTGCACAGACAGAAAAATCAGGTGGTCTTGGGGTAATTGCCAAGTTACAAAGGGAATTCTAGGGAGTGGGTCTTTCATGTCTGCTAAGCCCGTCAATTCCTTAAAATATCTCCTTTGATACCTTATACTAGAAGTTTAGGAAGAAGTCTTGTAACAGTGAGACCACTGGTTTGATCCCCCATGATATGTAATATGTCTTCCAACAGCTTTGTGTTGTTAGAGTCTTTAAGTAAGATACTAAACTTCCACCAGCTTCCAGTTTTATACTTTTTGTTAGCCTGTCAAATAAATGCAAAAAAAAATACTAAATTACTTCAGGAGCTCCTACAGATGCATAGTACAGTGTTGTGATATTTTTAAGACTAGTACTTGAAAAAGATACAAAGTGTATCAATATTTCAGATTTTCCCCTGGAGTTGTCCTAACAAGCACATAGATTGGTTACTTAGGTTTTAATAGGCAGGGAAAATCCAGTCCCACTGGGGCTGTACTGTTTTCAGCAGTCAGTGTAGTGTCTTATATTTAAAACTGCTGTATTTATTATAGTAGATACACATGGAGAGGCAAGGCTAATACCAAAACCAACAACTTGAACATTGCACCTCTCCACCTTCTACCAGTTATAAATTCAGGGTCACGGGGAGAGGCTATCCGCAGCATAGGATAGGCCAATACATCCTAAACAGGTCATCAGTCTATCGCAGGGATAACAGAGAAACAGACAACTGTTGAAAATCACATTCACTCCTATGGCCAATTTAGAAATCCCAATTAACCTAACCCCATGCACATGTTTGGACTGTGGGAGGAAGCCAGTATACCCGGAGAGAACCCACTCGAGCACAGAGAGAACATGTAAAGTGTGGATTCCCAGAACCTCCTTCCTGTGAGGCAGCCATGCTAACCACTGCACCCTGGTGCTGCCCGTTGTGGATATTTTTAGATAACTCCCCAACTAAGCCTGAACATCTGTTTCAAAGTTTATTTTCATACTTAGTCAATGGCATCCACTGCTAATATGCTTTCGAGCATTCCACTCCAGTCTCGGCCTAAACCCCGGAAATTTTGGTATGCTGTAATTATCTCCAAGGTAGTCCTGCTAACTCCTAAAAAAATATTTTATTGGACAACCGAACAGATGACCAAAAAAAGAGCTTTGACGAGTTCAAACGCATGAAAACGCATCACTTAGCGGTGCTTAAGAGGGTTTTGACATGTCCCGGAAAGTAGAACATA
Organism: Pelmatolapia mariae; assembly: GCF_036321145.2. Lineage (NCBI taxonomy): Eukaryota > Metazoa > Chordata > Actinopteri > Cichliformes > Cichlidae > Pelmatolapia > Pelmatolapia mariae. The sequence goes on along the minus strand of NC_086241.1, from coordinate 56,328,722 downwards.
ACAGCCCAATTAGAGCTGAGTATGTAAATTAGATGTTTATGAGAGACAAGACTTATCCTGCCTCTTTAAGGCAAACAGTTAATTATGTGCGCTTCCCTTTAATGGAGTCTTCTCCCCATGGTCGAAGGCAAATGGGATCCAAAAGTCCCACCAAATGCTGATAAGACATGCCTTGTTGCTACACTGGATATTAAGAGCTCGAGATGTATTGAAATCGTTCAGTCTTTGTTTTCGTGTTTTTCGCTTGTTCTGAAAATTGGACTTGGCTGTGCATCCCAGTCTGTAATTACTCGACAAATGAAGCCAAAGCAATAACTATCAAACCGCTTTCCCAATGACTGCTTGTCACTCCGCTGCCGTCTATGAATTTCATACTCTCCTCTAGTGGAAAGCCAGGTAATTTGAGGTGTTAGCTCCAAAGCTTTCAACAAATGTTACCCCACCACCAATGAGCCTTTAAGCACGGAGAAGCTTTCAGAGGTGAGTGTGTCATTGTGAAGCAAGGTGTTCCCAGACAATGAGTAAAACAAGTCAGATTGTTCTGTTTCATTTTTTTTTCTTTTTCCCAGCTAGGAAAGTAATTTAAACACAGTGTTGACTGAAAGGGGCAGCGAGGCAGGGGGATTTGGAAAAAAAATGATTCAAATTAAGCAGCTGATACACAGAAACCCTACGCATAAACAAAGACAAATACCGGTTATAGGACTAAAAGGCTATTAATTTGCAGAAGGCGAGACACTAACTGTAATGCAACACTTAAACCACCGAAACTAATTAAAGAGAAGTACCATTAAGAGTATTTTTTTTCTAAAAAAAAACAAAAACAAAAGACCTAGTCAGTAGCCATTTTCTCTGCTTCTGAGTGTCTATAGCAATAGATGAAAGAGAGTAGAGGTATTTAAGGTCCATGAAACTCCCTGGAGTCCAGAAAGATGTCACTTCATCACAACTTGGGTTATTTCCCATTTGCGTGATGCTGGCCTTTTGAGCATCACAATGCGAATAGTCCGAGGCACTCATGCAAAAATGCAGACCATGCTCTCTCTGCCACACACATGCTCCCTCCGTCCCTTACAGACTTTATGATGTTCACTGTTCCCCCCACATGTGCTTTTTCCCCCCCCTCCCTCTCTCTTTTCCTCCCTTGCTTCCCGTTCTCCCCTCGCTCTCTGCCATCTTTTGTCCGGCATCTCTTCACGCTTGACCAGCCTTGCTGTGACTCTTGACTTCAAAGAGCTACTTCATTCATCAGTCACTCATCAGAAAGAGAGGGCCATTCAGCGCTGCGCTAAAAGAGAGGGAGGGGACGAGGAATGAGTGTATTAAAAAAAAAAAGAAAAAAAAAGAGTGTGCGTTTGGGGGGGGGGCGGGGGATAAGTGTATGAAAAGAGGGCACGAGAGAGAAAGGGGATCCGCTCTTGACCGCGGGAGACCTTGGGAGTCACAAAAGTAAAAAAAGGGACATGCTCCCACACATCCACACACCCATGCAGAGTCCCTGTCAGCACTTAAACAAACTGTCTCACACTTGTTTTCCATCCTGTTGGGTGTGTGCAGATGCCTCGTGCACATTTCCTTCCATCGTTTTCTGTCAATCTCTGTTTTCGCTCTCTTTTTTTTGTCTTGTCATTCTTTTCATTTGAGCCAGCGGTGCAGAGGGGGCGTCGAGTCCCGTTCCTTCTGTAATCCCCTCACTGCACCTGGGTATTTATTTTTTATTTTTTTCCAAATCTTTTCTACACGACCGCTCGCCACTATTTCTAAATCTGTATTTTCTGTATTTTCACTCCATTCGTGCTCACTGACATTCTCCCTCTTTTTTCCCATTCCTCTGTATTTTGAGGTGGCTGGCAAGCTAGTTTTCAGGTCAGTGGGAATTGCTATTGCCTCCCCTCTCAGTTGGAGTCTGGCTCACACTCGACTGCATACAAACACACTCGCACACACAGATATGCACACTTATTGTTCATCCTGCTCTTTTTTTCCCTTTTATAACTGGTTTATATGGACATGTGGTTCTGTGGCCTTGTACACACGGTTTCTTAACTTGTAAAGATTTCTTGTAGGTGCGCCAGGCGTCTTTCATCTACCTTCATGTCTTTTCATCATCCCGGCTTTTATTTGCGTTTCTCTCTCAAGTAATAAGTCACAACTGAAAGACTGTGACGCTCTGGGTGCCACAATCTGTTATTGTGGTCGTTCACTCTGTATGGAGAAGCGATTTCTTTATGACTCACCTTGTTTTTGTGTGGGCATGTACCGTATGTATCTAAACTCTTACCGAAGTTAACCTTTCATGCTCAACAAGCAGGTTTTAATGTTTTTACAAGAGGTAATTATGGTCTTATGTAAGGATGCCAGTGCCTGTTGAAGGACTTTTAAAAGTTTGAAAAGGCTTTTTGTTGTATAGAAAGTAAAAGTATATGCATACAGTGAACAGTAATGTCTTATTGTCATTATTATTATTATTTTTCGTGCACCCTGCAATTACTGTGTGCTGAGCGTAAGAGCCTAAAATAATATTTGACTGTTAAGATATTTTTTGAAGTAGTTATTTGATCGACAATTTTTTAAAAATTAAGATGCCGAAATATTTATTTGATTTGAACATGTATTATTTTTTATTATTGTTGGGTTTAAGTCAACCCTGCTGGTAAACAGAACCTGTTACTGAAAGCAACCATACAGATACCAGTGTACATTTTACTTGCAAGGGGAGCGTTGGAGAGCAGTGCTGCGACTCGCCAAGCAACTCCAACTGCTCTGCGTCTGCCTCACTCTTTTATTGACAACAGAGGTTACACATAATTCAGTTAACCACGTGACAGTTTTAAGCAGGCATATCTGAACAACATCAGTGTCTGTATTCTGTGTGTGTGGGTGTGTGTGTGTGTGTGTGTGTGTGTGTGTGTGTGTGTGTGTGTGTGTGTGTGTGTGTTTCCAGCTATACCATACATAGACATACGGCCTTTCAATGGACTTAAACTGTGTGTATGAGGTATGCAGAAAAGCAGAAGTAAGCGTCTTGCTAAACTATAAAAACAGGAACTTGCAATAGGTCGTATCTCAAATGACCATTTAAAGGTGTGAAGTCTTGCACTTTCATAGAACAGGACAGTCTGGTTTCTAAAGCTATAATGGAAATTATAACGTCGAGGCTGCTTCCGCTCATCTCATGGTACACAAGTGCACACAGACTTTTATCAGACCTAATAAGGATAAGATACTTTATCAGCATACAAATGATTATATATTTCTAAGCATGAATGATTATATGTTCCTAAACACAAATGACAATATAAAAAATATCAATTCCAACAATTATTAATATATTTTTTCCCATACAGCACTATTTAACTGTTTTTCTAAGGTGTTACGTAGGCACCCCTCACTATCTGGTGCTACTTGAGGCTTCACACTTTTTCTGATGGGTAGTTGCAAACAAGCTAGGTGGGAAAGGCCACAGTCAGTGTAAAAGATGGGTGTAGCATCCGCTACTTGTTTCTGAAGTGCTGTTTTGAAGCTTCAAGATGTTTCCGTTCGTATGTTGGGGTTCTGAAACCAGATCTGAGGAGCGAGGTGTAGCTCTGACGGTTATCCCGGATAATCTTCCTTTCTGAAACTGAGACTGAGTAAAAAAAAATGGAGTAAATGTTATCATAGACTGAACCCATAAACTGGTCAAGGAATTGTATACATAGGTCAAAATAGCATTTTAAGTCCTAAAGTCCAGATAGCATTTGTTTTAAAGTGCAGGTGTGCAATTTTGTTGTACATGTACAATGGCAATAAAGGTCTATTCTATTCTATTCTTAAACGAATTCTTAAACTAATTACACAAACTCCAGCCTTTACTTTTTTAAAGTTCCTGTGGCAGAAACTGTGGCTTTTGTGAATGGTCGCACCGATAAGCTGAATTCATTCAACGAATTTTTCACAGTTCAGTTTTTTGTTAAACACTGTAATATATGATAACAGCGCCAAGAACTAGCATGACTCAGCAGTACTTTGGGCTAAATGTAACAATAAAGGCAGTTTTAGTAAAAGGAAGTCATAGTAACCCAGCATATAACTACTCATTACACAGTCCTGTAGATGCTAACCTGCTGGGAAGAAAAACCTGCTGACGCTAGCCACACCATGCTAACTAGCGTGACATTGTGTGCAATTTTAAGCATAGTGGAAAGCACCACACATTTTAAACAAAATTGAAATATATTTTAGTTACTAAGGATTAATAGTTTCAAATAGCTGACAGTTTGTAGGAACAGTACTTAACATCAGCCGTTGAGTGTGGGTTTTCTTTTAGACTGAATGGTTAGTCTTGCTTTTTTTTCCTTTTTTTTTAATCTTGTGTTCATATCTTGGGTCACTATTATTGCGAGGTACATTCTTAATCTGTTTCATCTTAAATTATCAGACAAGACTCACTCTAAGCAGTGATCCTCTTCCTGTTTCAGCTTGGCTGTTTGTTGCTACATTTAGCAACTTTGCAGACATTTAGTAGTTTTTTTTCCCCTTCTCCTGTCAACCAACTGCTGTTCAGCAACGAAGGTCCTTCTGCAGGAAAATGTCTCCTTCTGCCCCGTTCAGCAAGTTGGAGAGCAGCATGCACTGAGGAGAATGAAAAAAGAAATTCTGCTGCTTTTGGATCATTTTACTGGCAACGTCTGAAGCCCAACAAACGATATTCGAGACAGCCCTAAGTGTAACTTGTGTTTTTTGTTTGTTTTTTGTACCAAATTTTATTTCCTTCAAAATATTCAAACATCAAAGCTTTCCTCAAATACATTTTACGTTCATTTTATCAAAGCTCATTCTTAAAAAAAGAAAAAACCTTTATTCTCGACTGAAGTGCTACAATGAGATAGATGCTTTAAAACAGCTTGTCGTTGCCTATAATAGTAGGATAGGATATTATTTCATAGAAATGAAAGATTTCAGAGTTTTATTATAATTGAATTCACTTCAAATGTACTTTTCTTAACGCCAAAAAGAGATTTTAATTGAGATTAGAGGCAAAAATGTGAAATTAGTAGATAAACAGTGCTGTTCATGCCAAAGCAGCTCTTTCTGGCATTGTTTTAGCTCTGTTTGGTAGTAGTAACGATGCATTGGGCTGTGTTTTTAATATTCTACCATTCTTGTGTGTAAATGGGGACAAACAAAACATAAATTTGTAGCTTTAAGCAACACAGAAGCCCCCGTTAAAGGCATTCAACTAATTAACCGCCTGAACGAGCCTGGGAAGCTTCAAAAATATTGACATGTTGTTTTTGTCGCTGCATTTTAAAAAGTGAGGGAATGAAAGCAAAGAAGAGAAATTGCGCCCGCTGAGAATCCGTCAAAAAATTGGCAGGAGAGTTGACGTGTCCGCAGACCGCAGTGTTTGGATTTTAAAAGTCAAATACCGTGTCCGTGTGCAGTCTTCATGAGCTGAACTTCACTCTAGCAGACACACACACAAGCTGCTGGGTGCTGCTCTGCACCAACGGCCACAAAAAGCCTGGAGAGAGCAGGTGTAGAGACGAACATGAGTCACAGGTCTTAATAAAGCAGAAAAGGTGCAGAATAGTTAATGAAACACCTAGTCATTTTCCCGTTTTTGTTACTCTCGCTGCCAGAGTGATAAAATGTGTTTCTGCTTTTGTGAACGTATATAAAAATATATCTGTATTTTTAAGTATTCATCTATATAAGTCTGCGTGTAAATTATGTACACAAACTCTGGCCCTATGGGGCTAGTCGGGCAAGTTCTTGTAAGCCTGGTAGCTGAGAAACAGACCTGCCAGGACATGCCGGCACACATGCACACTCTTGCTAAAACATTAAAACACCCATAGGAGAAAATGGATATGAAGGGAGAAAGAAGCTTAATAAAAGCGCCACGATGAAGGAAATTGGAGGGGTGGGATAATTGTGTTTGAGTAGGCAAACAGAAAGAAAAGCCTGGGAGAGATGATGGAGGTTTTTCTTTAAAAAAAAAAAAAAAAAAAAAAAGTAAAAGAGAGAAACAGAAAGGAAGAAGGTGAGGGGAAACTATCTCGTCGCCCCTCCTAACCTGATGGAATGTTAATCAGTGTAAAGAGGTCAGCCCTTGCGGCGTTTTGTGTGTCTGTGTGAGAGTGTGTGACGAGGTGAAAAGGTCAGACATGGGTGTACTGGCTCTTTGGAGCCTCATCTTAAAGTCCTTGAAGTGAACAACTTTACACAGGGGTCCGTTACGACTTTCTTCACAACACAGTCACAAATTATAGATAAACACCAGATGATGATCCATCAGTTTTGACAGATTTAGAAAAGTGGCCTCAGATATCTGTCGACTGTGTTTTTATCTATTAAATATTAAAAATCTATTGCACTTAGCGTCTTTTCAGCTTCTCTTCCTTCAGTCACTGTTTTGTAAGTGCAGCCGTCAGCCTTTATGAGCAGCTTTTACCTGCCTGCTTTTTTTTTTTCATTCCCAGAAAGGGAATTGTGCTGCCAATGGGTTAGATCTACAGGTCGGACCCACAGGATTGTAGATCATTAAACAGCCACAGAGCCATAATGTGTCGTCCACAGAAAAGATTTAAAACATGTTGTGCATTTCCTCTTCTTATTAAAGAAGTCTGTGGAAGATTATTTCAGGGCAGCGATCGCCTTGGGGTGAGAGAAAAGGCTTTTGCGATATTGACAAAAACATCATAGACCCCCCCCCCCCCCCCCCCTTCTGAATTGTGCACATTGGCGTTTCAACAAAGTGAATGAAAATTCCACTGCTTAAAAATAAACACAATGCATAAATAAAAATTGCAGCTGTGAGACTAAGATGCTTTTGTTATAAATGAACTAAAGGATTTTCTCCTACATGAGTCTTTTTTTGGTGGGTAAAAAAAATTCTTCACAGCAATAAATTAAGTTGTGTAGGAAACTGCCTGAAATAGTCTTTGATGTAAAAAGAAAAAAAGAAGGAAACACAGTCTTAGATTGGTTAAAATGGCAGGAGTTAGCATTGTACTAGCTGTACTACATATGATTTTATCCTATGAAGAAACCCATTGAGAGAGATTTGAAGATTGTATGTTCAGTTTTACATTAAACATACGAAATAATCAGTATTTTATTTTAACCAGATTTTTTTCTTGCAAATTATCTGTAGTAATTGTTCTTGTGTAAAAGATCCACTTTTAGTCTTCTCTCACTAACTTATTTGACACATCTTAAAGCAATTTGTGGATTTGTTCTGTCACTAATTGAATCTGGAGTAGCAGTTTGTGTCTGTATGTCTCAGCTGAGGTCATTTTTACAACTAAATCAGTCGAAGTAGCTGAGAGTGCTTTTCAGTTTAGTGGGTCGTATAAGAAATCGGGCCGTGTAATTTCACTTGGGAACAAAACAATCAGACCAGGAACTCGTCGAGAGGGCGTGCTGCTCGTCGACTCTAAAGAGATTCTGATCTTACTGGCGTCTAACTCTGTTACATAAACATGGAGTGGCACGGAAGAAATTGTAAGATTTCCAGAAAAGCATTCATGACGGTTCAATCGGTCCTTGTGTTGAGAATTCAAATGAAATAGGATGACTCGTTTATTCGCAGTCTCATTTTGTAAATAGTGATGTGATCCTTAGTTGTACATTGCGACCACATCAGGATATGTTTCTAAGGGGAATTTGGTAATGTAGTGTAGTGATCCACATCTGCAGCATATGCGTCATGTTTGTTTAGCTGTTAAGGAAGTCCTCTCCAACTGGAGATTAATGGCTAACAAAGAAACAAGGGCCATTGGGGGAAAAGCGTTTCCTTTTGGAATTAGTTTAATCAGTAACTGTACAAAGTCAAGGTGGTGACATGGATGTGATGAAACCTGATGAGGCAAGAAACACTGGTTTAGTTAAAGTGGTAAAAACTAAATAGGGTAGTTCTTAAACAGTGCTTTTCTACTCTACTGGAGCACTCAGAGCGCTTTATACACACCTATTCATACAAGCCCTCTGTTCAAGCCTCACTGCATTCTATTCATTCACACACAGTTGTACTCTGGTGAATGTATCAGTTTCGTGCCCAAGGATACTTTGGCATGCTGAATGGAGCAGCCATGGATTGAACTACGAACCTTCCAGTTGGATGACCTACTCTACCTCCTGAGCCCAATAAAGCTATAAAGCAAAGCAAACTTTAATTTTTTCTCATAGTGTTTAGCTGCTTTATCCAACCTGTCACCAGTTTTGTGTTGAAAATTGATTTCATAGTGCAGGTTCCATGCACATCTGCATTGGCTTCACTTTTCAAACCCGGAAGCTACGTCGATTTTTCATACGCTCTGCACTTGTCACAGTAGGGAAAGCACAGATGTATTAATGATGGATCCATACCACATACAGGAAAGCCCTGTAGACGGATTCACTGTTATGGCTTACTGGGACACTTAACAGACCTGAGTCATCGTTAGTACCTGTGCTTTCCCCACTGTGACAAGTCGAACTATCTGCTGTGCTGCTAAAAAGGTCTATAATAGCGTACTAATAGCGTAGTAATACAAGACATTACGCTAAAGTCGTCATTATTATCCTAGATGAGATCAGTCATTTTAGCTAAAGAGTCCACTTGCAGACACAGATGTAAAATAAAGCGCGTATTCAATCGGCAAGAGAGGAATAACAGGGAAACCAGGATGTATTTTACCAACTTTCTTTGCAAGGAGGATGGATTATACTGGGTGGCCGTGGCGGGAGTTACCTTATATTAGGTAGGGACTCAGTGTTTTGTTCTGGTAACTGGTGAATTATTGTTAGCCTGTTGATAGATACTTGTTAAACAGAGGTGCACATAAGAACATTAGCTCGTCTTTATTCTGCCGGTTCCCCAAATTATGCATCTAACAGAAAATAGGCATCATAGATGAAATTGATTTAATTCCCTGGGGTTCAGTAACTTTTTCTTTTGTTTGTTTGGCGTTCAAGTGCATTTTGCTGTCTGTAATGGAAATGGGAGAATGCTACCAGCACTTTCATTGCTTTCCCTTTTAGGTGGATTTATTTTAATACATGTTTTTAGATAAGCTATTAGTGTGCCCAGAGCTGTTGTTGTATAAATGATAGAAAATTTGGCTAAAACTATTAAAAAAAATAAATAAATAAGCCAAGATGGAATAAAAGATGAGGAAAAGGAAATGCCTTATTAGCGCTTTGAATCCTCGTGTCTCCGACTGTCACTGTATTGGGGTTACAGCATGTCATTCGTTCCCCACTCTTGTACCCAGTGATCTCTGCGTGCGTTAGCGTGGTAGTAACGTGGCATCTCCATCCATTACTGCATATGTATGACCACAGACACGAAGGCTGTCAGCTTCGCCACGCTTCGTTTTAATTAACTCAACTCTGAGGCGAAAGTGACTGTCGCGTGTTCGCATGAAGCAAGACGTTCGCATATGGTGTCTGACATGCTGCGGATATGTTGAAAGGAATGGGCGTCCCCTACATCCTGATCTTTCGCCTCTCTCTCTTGGTGTGTAATCACATGTCTATATGCTTATCTATCAGGTGATTTTCTCTATTTTTCTTTCTGTCTGTTCTTATCTTAACCGCTCACTCCATCATCTCTTCCTCTCGCCCTGCTCCTCTTCTCCCTCTTCCTTTCCTCAGAAGCCGACAGCTGCCATCAGGCTTATTTCAGGCACTGGCACACACACACACACACACACAGGCACACACACACACACGCATCATCGCCTGCTCCCTCTTCTGTTTTCACACTTTCTCTCCATTTGTCACCATCTATCCTAATTTCGCCGTCCTTCTGTTTAACTCCATCTGAACATACCTGCTTGTGAGCGAGCGCCTGTGTCCGAGTTGGACCGTCTTCTGAAGCTTTGGCCAACGCCAGCAGAAGAACTGGAGGAAGACCAAAGCAAACTGGCTCCTCTGCTACTACTTCCTTCCTCCCTTCTACCTTCCTCCTCCCCACCACCCGCTTTTCTACCTGTCCATCTGGTTGCCAGCTCCAGGGAGGAGATTTCTCACCATGTTTGTGTGTTTGTCCCCCCAGCGTCAGCCTCTTTGGGCACGCATCTCTCATTCATTTATAATGAGGTGTCAAGCCTTCCTGTCCCCGTGGCTGCACAGGCTCCCTGCTTTTGGCACACTCTAAGTCATGTCTCTATGTCTACTTGTCCATCTCACTCTGTCTCTTTCCAATTTATGCATCTGTCTACCTGTCGGTTTGCCGCCCTGCCTGTCACTCCTTTTGTCAAATAAATAGGTCACCCACCTATCACTTTGTCCCTCCAACTGGCCTTCCTACCTGTCTATCTTTCTGTGCCGCTCTGCCGCTCGGGGTGTTCATTTTTTTCCTCACTTGTCAGCGTGTCAGATTAATTCTTCTGCGTCCTATAAATGAGCCAAGGAGTGGCATTTTGAACTATTGATTTCAGACTGTGTGATTGCTATGGGGATTTTCTGTGGTTCACTCACTGTTGACACAGTGTCACTGTGTTAGGACACTTTGTTCCACCTTTATGTCAGCACAAGTCATTATTTACCACTCTCTCTTTTGTTTTTTGTGTTTTTCTTCCATGGCTCCTCCTCCTCCTCCACGTGGCCTCTTCCTGAGCAGGTAAGACCTTTTCATCTGACCTCTTTTGTGTGTTTATGTAAATCAGATCAGTTGTCACAAGACTCAAAGTTGCATCGCGCGAGTTTGCTAATCAAACAATTTGCACTGCCCTTGTGGCTTTACTCACTCTCACACACACACACACACACACACACACACACACACACACACACACACACGATCTCTTGTCCCCGAGCACGCAGACACAGACCCACTTTGTTCTTCACACATGCGTTTACAATCGCAGGTCACACTCACACACACAAGGTCCACGTGTGTTGATTTACTAAACTTGTTAAATGTTAACTCGACTTTGAAGTGCTGAAGGTCTTTGCGTCTGTGTTTGTTCTCCTTCGCGGTGTGTTTGTGCGTGCACGAGTGCGTGCGTGTCATCATGTTGGGACGTTTCGGCTCTCCCAAATGGGATTGGCCCTTTTCCTTTCTTCCATTCACACAGCCTGTGGGACCCGTTTGTATTTGTGTGATTTCTTTATAAGTGTGAACATTGTGTAGTCTGCGCGCGTAAGTGTGCGCGCTGCTGTCTCATCACCTGCAGGATGTTGTTTTCCCTGAGCTGTCTCTTGTGATCTCTCTCGCCTCTGAAGCACCTCTTCTCTAATTTCCCATCGTTCTGTATTCTCCCCATTCTCTTTTCAGTTTTCTTTTTTTTTTTTCCCTCAGCCCTCCTCTTTCTCCGGTCCCTTATCTCTTCTTTGCAGCCAAACCCAGCCCAGAAACAGCACCTGTGCGGACCTCTGTGAGAGTGTGTGTGTGTGTGTTGCTCTGGTGCACTCTAGTGTAGTCGGCAAAGGTGTTTCTCCACGTTCCACCGCTCACTCGTCTCTTGTGTCCAATTCATTTTCTTTTGTCTCTCTCTCACTCTCTCCCCACCTTTCCCCTGGTCTTCAGTCTTACAACCAAAAGTCTAGCTGAGCACCTCACTTCAGTGTGTGTGTGTGTGTGTGTGTGTGTGTGTGTGTGTGTGTGTGTGTGTGTGTGTGTGTGTGTGTGTCCTTGGTCACTGGTGCATCAGGCAGCACTGCAGTATTTTCTTCTTTGGTAAAAAGAAAATCACCAAGCTTTGCTTCATCCTCTTCTTTTTTTTTTTTTTTTTTTTTTTTTTTTTTTTTTTCTATTTCTCAGTTTTTGGGGTATTTTTTTTTATTTTTATAACTAACCAGAAGGCCAACAAAAACAGCCAAAACAAAGTAGCTTCCATCACAAATACGCCAGCCTGTAGAGTCTGTTGCTTCGCTCCCCGGGCTGGCAATCAGAACACAGGCTCAGAGATATTTAATTGTCTCGGCATGTGGAGTTTGTAAAAGAACAGTCGGTGATGGGAGCAGTGGAGACTTTTGGGGAGGGGGTGGTGCTGGACTCTCCTCCGCTGATATTTGTCAGAAGCTTTTTTTTTTCTCTCTCTCTCTTAGTCTTATTTTCTGTTATTTTTTATTTTTTTTCTTCTTGCCTTGTTCTGTACCTACTGTACGCCCGCAGGGAAGCAGAAGAAAGGATGACCCAGATAGGGGGTGGGGAAGAGAAGGATTGAGGAGGAACAGAGGCTGCGCTGAGGTAAAAAAGTGATATTGAGAGAAAAGAAAGGGGAGGGGTGTGACAGTCGAGAAATTAACTGGCGACACCTGCTTCGTGTCATCGCTCCGTCGAAACAGGCGCTTTTATTCGTCTCCCTCGTCTCTCTCCTCAATCTGGTTTTATTTTTCTGTGTTTTCCACATTTCTTTTTTTTATTTCTGGCGCCCGTGAACCAAAAAGGCGAGGGAATAGGAGGGGACAGACAGGAACATGTCAAGCTGGGAGGGAGGGTGCGAGGCAGAAGTCCCGTGCGCATCTGTTCTTCAGTTCGTGTGTGTGCGTGCGCCTCAGCGTGTGTGTTCGCGAGCATGTCTGAGAGTGTGTGTGCGAGCTTTTGAAGAGTTACTCTCAAACAGCATTATTAACTCATCCGGGTTTTGCATGAGTTGCCTCCCATTCCCAGACAATGCGCTCACACACACACACGCACACTGTCTCTCACACACACACACAGTGCAGTGAGTTTTGACAGCTCCCCAGGCTCCTATCCTGGAAAGGCGAGACAGGAGAGCAGTGGAGCATGATGGGATGGTAGAAGACCCGGACGTTCATCTCTGAGCCCCCCAGCCCAGTTAATACTTAATGTCCCAGCATGCACACACACACACACACACACACACTAACATACCGGTATTTGTAGTACGTAGAGCTAGAAAATCATAAACACATGCACACACACACACAAGACGTAGGCATGCTTTTACACACATATATAACCTCTCACATACGTGCACACAAACACACACAGGCTCACAGTATATAAAATATTCAAGACCCCATGAAATAATGATGACCATTGATGGAATGAAACTTGCTAATTTAACCAGGACTCTCTCCTCTCTCCTTTGTTCGAAGGACAACAGACAGTAACTTGGGACTTGGATGCACACACACACGCACACACACCTTCACAGAGTTAATCACAGCAAGAGAGCTGAAGTGACAGGGCATGGGTTCCACTGGGACAGTTTCTGAACAAAAGTGCGACGTCTGCGTGCGTGCGCGAGGGTGCACATGTTCACTCGGCTCATATCATAGCGGATGCATGTGAATTTTACAGTGGTTTGATTGTTAAGTGTGTATACGTGGAGTGTGTAAGTAGGGCAGCTGTCCCTTTTCCTTCGGTGCAACAGCTTCAGCAGTGAGTGGGAAGTGCGACAGTATTGCTATAATGATTAATAATGCTGGCTGCTGTTTGTAGCATTGAGATAGAAGTTTGGTAATCAGTTAATTAAATCAGCTAATTAAATCAGTGTTTGGAGGCGAGCGTGTTTTTCACATTTTGCTTTTCTGAATGGTTGCAAACAGTGGGAGGGAGATGGAGGAGAAGCACAAACGGAGAGGAGGAGAATATGAGGGCCTGTTGAAAGCTGGACATCTTAGACGATAAGGCCACGGCGCGGTATGAGTGTGCGTCCAGGGCGGTCAGTCTGGGGGCGTGTGCGTTCATGCGCAAGTGTGTTCACGTGTGTTTACTGAAGGGAGTTCATGAACGTGTGTGGCCATGAGTATTTACAGCGTGTAAGTAAATACACTCGCTCATTCACATGTGGGTGTTTTTCAGAGAGCATTATTAGCTCATCTGGATTTCGCTCTCCTCTGTGTGTTTAACTTAAACAGTTTCCAACAGCAACAACTTCACATTCACCGAGAGGCAAATTGTGTGTGCACGGTGCACATTTTCCACTGATGTCAGCACTTGGACGCGGAGTCACCTTATAGTGAAAGTTGTTACAATGAAATGCTTTCCCTTATAACAACCTCCGTTTACGCGGTGTTACCTGCCACCAATTGTGCTCTTTTTCTGGGTTAAGCTGTCAGATAACGGCAGAGGTGAAATGAAATGTTTCCTCTTATATTCATGAATTCTAATTTAGACAGTTGCTTGAGCAGCGGCGCGATTTGAATCACAGTAAACTTCACATTTGCGACTACATTCAAAACACAGTTAAGAGCTTTACAAAACAGCGAGGAAGGGAAGCCATTAAGAATAATAGTATAATGAGATGGAACTGCTTGACGCGAATTAAAAGCACGACTGAGGGAAAAGAATATGCAAGGACGCAGCCGGAATCAGACTGAAACAAAATAATGTGGAAGCTCGCCTCTAAGAGTGCAAAATGGTTCCGAAGTTGGGGTTGATTTTCTTTGCCTCAGCTCCTCAGGCACTGTGCTTAAAGGCCTCAGAGCCCACTCCACACCCAGGCCCCCACCGTTTATTGCTTGGTGCAGTGCCTGCAACCTGCAGCACATAAAAGCTAAGATAGAATTTGTGTCAGCACTGCTCTGTGATTCTAGTCGTGGTGACGCTGGGGTGTTTGATGTTGCAGAGAAGAGGAGGAAGCATTTGTTTGAGCCTCACCCTGTTGGTGCATACGTGACTGTTGGGGATAGTTTGGTTCACCAATGTGGACGATCCCCTGCCGCCCAGCAGATTGACACCCCAGATCTCTGTTTGTGGCGCCCTTTAATCTGTCTCCTGCGTCTTACCATAATCCCTCCCCTGCCAACCTGCGCTGACAGGTGGAGGTTGCGTTGGGGTGTCCTTGACCTCCACTGCATGGTGGGTTGGCGAGGGACTGGATTAGACCAGATCAGGCCCTGCTCACTCTGTGCTTACGTGTTTCTGGGAGCCGGAAAGAGCTACAGGTAGCAGAAAGGCTTTTGGGGGATTTTTATTTTTCCAACAGCGAGTGCAATGAATCTCAGTTGAGTCAATATGTACTGTAGTATATTTTGCTGCAGCAAATGTTAACACTGTTAAGGGATAAATGCTGAACTGAGTTTTATCCCGCGTATCGGTCGGTGTGTTGCTTATGTTTTTTTCCAAACTCTTTTAGCGAGAAGTGAAAATCTGGCAGTTAATAATCGACTGTAAGTAACAGGGGTGGGAATCAGTCAGTCAAGAGCAGTGGTATCAAGGTACATTCCCACAAATGATCACAGTACAAGCACCACTACAAATACCAGTTTCCATGCCACGTTCCTCCAATAACAACGGATAAAATAATAAACAACAGAACCTATTGGTGTTTAGGCCCTAATAACACATGAGAACACAATAAATAGCAGGCTGGCTGTAATGAACATAAAAGATATGTTCATCTAGGAGGTGATACTCAAGTAAAAGAAAGGTGTTCCAGTCCTTGTTAAAGTGTTCAAATAACTCTATGAGGACATCTGTAATGGCAAAACATGAATCTAATGCTTTGTAAGATCCTATCATGCTCTTTTAAGACTGTTTCCTGGCAGAGACTTCTGTCTTCCTGTCAGTTTCAGTCTGCTGACAGTAAGCAGAGTAATGTAATGCAGCAGTCGTCTGAGGCCAGGCTCGCTGGAATAACACAGCGCAGGTAAAAGCAAATTAAAACGTCATGTTTGCTCTCACTGACCACCTCGCTGAGACAAATCCGCGTAAGCTGTTTTTTTTTATACTATATGAAAGTGAATGGCGGCTAACCGTTTCTCCTTTAAGGTGAGAAAATGAGCCCATATTTCATCTATGCTGACTGTGTTTATATGCTAGCAGAGACGAGATGGGGGGAACATGGTGGTGATTTGCTAAACACCAGCATTATCCTTGCTTGGAAAGCCCTGCGGGTCAGAATAGATAAATCCGTGAGGCTCAGGTTTTATCTGTGGAGGCACGCTCACTCATATCGAGTGGTTCGTGTTGATGCTGAATAGAAGAGACAACAAAACTGATAAATGGAATAACAAATCTATAAACGGAGGATAATGTGGCAAATTTTTTTTTTCTTTTTTTTTAACAACACTGCAGCTTTTCATAGAAAAGTCCTGTCCTGCCCAACATGAAATTTGATTAGCTGTCCCAGCTGAATGCTGAAAGGATGACCAGTGGAGCACAGAGAGGAAGCCGACAAATTCCTTTATATACGTTTGGGAGTGTTGCTAGGAGGAGGGACGCGGATAAAATAATAAACAACACATTATTACACCATCTTAGACTTCTCTGTCAATTAAGAGTCTACGGGGATGTTTGTTCGAAGTTACTTGTGTGGAAGAGGAGAAAATGAGTCTGCACATGATGCACAGGAGCAAACCTGCTTTTCATTTTCTGTTTGAAAGCACTCAGCCACAATAGGACACAAGCCTCCCCCCTTCTTACAGATGTAAGTAATAACCGTCATTTTCATCGTCAGATAATCGAGCCGGTTGTTTCCTCCAACAGTAAAACTTTGGAGCTGTAAATGTGAGAAAAATCCATAGCAATTTACTCAAATTCTAGATATTTAGGTCTTGCGTCATTTGAAAAGTTCTAAACCAAAACGATTAATGAACAGAGAAAATAAAATAATGATTTTTTTTATGATAATCTAGTAGCTAATATGTGTATAATGCTGAATGTGTAATGTAATGGTTAATAAATTAATTGCCTAATAGTTTGAGGTTGCGGACTAATGAGAGAGGTTTGCACTGGCTCGTCAGTTATATCTGTATACTAGCTAGGGCCTTTATTTTCCCAGTCTTTACACACTAAACGTGAATCCAAAACACAGAGGAGATAAATAAATCCTGCCCTGTCCTATACAGAGGCTATCCAGTAAAGCTTAAATGCCCACTCACATAATAAATGGGAAGACTGTCCTCCAGCTGGAAGGTCTGTTTCCATATTCCCCTGGGAAAGCAAGCACCGATGTGGCTGGGGTGTCCTTGTGTGAAGCACTTTGAGACCCTCCAGGTACCTGTTGGTATCACACATCACAGCATTTCTGTGTTAAGGCCGTACCTGGCAGCCCCTCAGTTGCCCCTGGAGAATTGTGAATACCCTAATAATCACATAATGGATGCCGGTGGCTTAAAGGCTCCAGGCTGCGCGATAGTTTTGAGCTTTTTAAAATGTTTCCTGCAGGGGTGATTAGCAATGTGGCCATCCAGTGTAGACAAGCGAGCCGGAATTCTCAGACGAAATGTCTGCTGCTAGAGCCGAGGTGTCCTTGCAGCTCGGTGATTGATTCGAATTTGAATTATGTTGCTCTCTTCCATTTCCCAACAGAGTCCTTGCTGACATCAGCTCCCCATTAATGAAGCAAAAAAAACGTCTCACCAAAATGAATCTCCGAGCAGCTATTTCCTCTCGCCAGACTGTCTCCCCCCCCCTTTAAATACTCTTCAATAATTTTTTTCTTTCTAGGACAAGATAAGAATTTAATTTATTTAGTTTAATTCCAATTAGGTAGATTTTTGGGGGCTCGAATGAGGCCTTAACACTTGTGCACATTTCCCAACACAGGTTAATATCAGAGCGCAGCTGTCCGGCCCAGTCAGGCATAAACTGGTCTTCAGCCTGCCAGCTTCCTATTGCAAAGTCCATGTGATGTTCTGTTGTGCTGATGTGCAAACCGGCAAATATTCCAGTGGATTTACCGCTTGCGAGTAGGCGTCATGTGTGTTCCCTCCTGCACCAGCAGTGTGGGCAGCATTATTTCTTGCTGTGTGCTATATGTGAGAATAGAAACAGACAGAAATATCCCATCCTGATACTCTTGAAATTGTTCCAAGTTCATGTGTGAACATGTCTAAACTGGAATACATCATATTAGGTCTCTTTGTTTTTTTGTTGGGGTTTTTTTCTGTCCCCCAAACTGGGAAAAACAAAACACTGAATCCTGCCTTGAAAATTGAGTCTGAGGCTTTTTATTGTGTAGGTGATTGAAATCCCGTTTGATCGATTACAATAATCACCACCGAAGCCATTTGGAGCCGAAAAGGTGCTTTTACATCACAGTCACCCATCTATTTTTCCAGCTGACCTCTTTCCACTACAGGCCTAGTTCCAGTCAGATGGGTATGGATCTGTTGTCAATGGCATCCTGTAGTTTTCTGCCTGTGGTCACTTCTTCTTATCCCCACAGTCAGACTGTCCACCACACGTACTTCGTGCGCTCACGTGTGACGTTTCGAGGAACAATCGATTCAATCACTTTGAGATTTTCTCAGAATGTGAAGACTTCACACTATGTGAGTATTGATGTGATTTGAGTGTCAAAGAAAAGTTTTCAGCAGCACAGCTTTTTTTTTTTTTTTTACAATTGATTAGAAAGATTTGTTTTCGTCGTGTTTTTTAAGCCCTAGTTTGATATTTTATTTTGCCTTGACAGTGACCGTGCAAATGGAGCCTTAATTCAGTAGTGTCTCTATTAAATCTCACATGAAATAAATTCACCGTCATAACTACCATCTGTACTTCTTGGTAATATATTAGAAGATCTCTTAGCTGTGAGCAGTCGGCGAACAACTCTAAAAGTTGGCAGCAGTTGATAAAGCCGGAGTTTTGTACTAGGGTATTTAAAAAAAAAAAAAAAAAAAAAAAAAAAACATGCTTGAAATAGTCTCAGAAATATCTAAAGGTTGCCCAGTTTTTAACCATATTAGTGTATGTATTTTTGAACTGCTGCTGTATATTCTGTGCACCATGAAGTTGATTTGCTCATTTGGAAGTTGAAGCGAAATTAGATTTTACTTTACCCGTATCACAAGGAAGTCATAAGCAGACAGTCTTCCCCGTTGTCATTGGATAGGTGCTGATTTTTCTATCGGCGCTGGTTTCAAATTTCACCGACATTATTGTCAAAGACAAAATACACCTTCGGGTGGCTTTTTTTCCCCTTTTTTCCCTCAGTAGCTGCTTCCTTAACCTAAAATGTTTGCATTCCTGCAAATGTCAGTGTGTCAAGCTTCAAAATAATAGAGCACGCTGTGATGTGGTACTGTTTGATATAAGATACAGCTGTGAGTTTGTTTCTTGTGAACAGCTGTGAATGCCTGTGATGTATGTCTTTAACTTCTTTACAGATCTTTTTTTTTTTTACTGCTGCCAGGAGCTGATTGAACATGGGAGGAGAATAGGAAGGGGGGGTGAGATTAGAAACCTACAGTAGAATTGTAATTCTCTTCATCTAATGGCCTACAGTAGAGTCAGGGTAATGTGAAAAGGATTAACGCTGGGATGAATGCACGAGAGGAGGGAGAGAGCCTGAGATTACAATGAGAGCTTTGTTTCTCCAACTATCGAGCCGAGGTTCCTGTAAGGATCCATTATTCTTGCTTTAATGCTGCTGTCTCAATGAAAAGTAGTTGGCGGCGATGCATTGTTTCAACAGCAATGGGGATATCACTGCAGTGCTATTCAGCATAATTTAAACCCCCCCCCCCCCCCCCCCCCATGCTCGTCCTTGCCCACACCCCCAAGTTACTTCCCGCCTGCTTCGTTGTGACTCTGTGCAATTACCTGCGGTGCTAAATCAGAGCCTGACAGCGGTGGCTAAATATGGAGCTTCATGCCCACCTTCACCTTATCAAACTTTCAGTGCTTTGCCAAGCAGGATCCTTTCCAAGAGGGATGGAGGCCCCTGATAAACGTCCCGGTTACCCTGGACGACGAAAGTCCTGGGTACCGTTTATCAGTTATATGGGCTGGTTGTCAAGGAGCAGATTGTCAGAGAACAAGGAAGTCGGCGACAATTAGAAGATGGGTGATTTATGACACCTGATTTTAAAAAAGAAAAAAGAAAAACAGCCGCTTTAGCGGTCGGTCTGTGTAGGCGTGAGCGGCGCAATCCTCAGCTGTGCGTGCTTGTGTGTGGATGCAGTTGGGCGCGTTGATATGTCAAAGAGTGACAGATATTCCAAGCTTGGAGCTTGCAACATCATTTCCCATTGCTCTTCTCGGCACAGATGTTCGTCTGCGCACACCCTGTCTCACACACACACACACGCACCCCGCTGCACACATACACACACATTATGGGCAGCTCACTGCATGCATCCCAGCTCCAGCTGTTCCAGCAGTTAGTGGGACATGGTAGATGCCTCTATTAGAGAGCCGCAAATCCCTGCAGAGGTGGAGAAAAGAGATGGAGTGAGCGATGGATAAGAAATGAGCAGAGAGGGATGAACAATGACCCCGGTGCTGTAGGGATGGAGGGCGGGATCGCGCTCTGGCTCTGGCAAATCTCACAGCAGACATTCTGGACATTTCTGGATCCAGCTTCAGGGAACTTTGTGGAAGTGGAGGGAGAGAGGTACACACAGCAGGGGTGTGTGGGGGGCTTTGTGAAGAGGTCTTGGAGCGGCTGATGAATGCTAGTGGAATGCTCCAGGAATGTCGGATGAGGCTTTTTAGGGGCGGCCTGCTTAGCGGAGGCAGATGTGGCCTCGGGGGAAATCACAGGATCATCATTCCATCACTGCTTACCTTTTTCTCTGAACGCACGTGCATCAGACACTTCCACACACACAGACACGCATTCCAGTGGAAAGGGGAAAGTTTAAGGGATAACTTAACCCCCAGCTGTGGAGCTCGCTTGCCTCCAACCCTTACAGATGGTTTTATTTACTTTTTACAAGGATTTATGTTTGTGAGTTTGACGCTCCTGCCAGCTGCTGCTTGTACACAGGAGGTTAAATGCTACAAAATAAAGTACAGGGTTGGTAGAATCCCTCTGCTACAGCAGCATCTCTCTGGTACGCCGAACCGTGTCTGACCTCTACAGAAGTCTATATTTTACTCCTCCAATCCCTCCTGTTTCGTTCTTATCCCTCTGTCCTGTCACCGCTCTCCCGGGGACAGGTTGTGAAAGCTCCAGATCACCGTCCAAAGCATTGTGTAGGTAGATCGGCCTCACTGTTAGGCGAGACAACACGGTGCAGGCCAGACGAACATACTTATCCAGCGGGCTTTTGGAGTGATTAGTTTTCCCTGTGTGCCTTGAGGTCGATCTCAGCAGTTGGTAATGTTTCCTGTTAGTCTGGGATGAACCAATGTGGGCGGATTAACAGATAATAGGCAGTGGGAAGACACGGGAAAAAGACATGGTGAGCTTTCAGCTTGGTGACCCAGTGTGGGAGGTATGCAGGCAGACTCTGATAAGGGCCAGACTGTTAACTGTTTCCTCCAGTTCCTACTGAATGCTAATCAGGAGCAGCAGAAGACAAGATTGGCTAGTTTTTCCTATTTTCCTCTATTGAGCGTCTGCTGCTTCCCTCCCTATCATCTCTTGTCCTCTCCTCTCATTCTGTGTTCCTCTCGTCTCTTTCACTTTTCTCCGTCGCAGGCTGAGCAGGGATAGCAGTTACAAGGCTTTGCAGATTTAGCATGAAAATGAGGGAAAGCACTTGGCTCGTCAGTGCAGACGTGTGTGTTTAGTGCTCAGTTGACTCACCATATGGAGGAGCTTTATTTGCATAGTATATTGTTCCCTTGGCACATGGTCTCTTGCGAGTTTTAATATACTCTCTTGTAACCAGCACATTAACATGGAATCACTAACCGGGACCCCCAGTCGCCTAGTCTGGCTTCTTATTTTTCCTCGTTCCACTTCCCAACACCGTCACCACAGCATCTGATCCAAGGATTTGTTTGGGATTCTCTTGGATTCACCCTGATTCTCCCCTTTATCAGTGCGCTCGTGTGCTCATCTCTACATGTTTCTTCTGGCTGGGCACATGAGGATAATTACATATCAGCCTCCCACACAGTCTCTAATATCTTTCCAACAAGACAAAATCTCGCATTGTTCGTATTGGTGAGGGTAGGATGTGCTGCCGCACATTCGCGCACACACTTTCACACACTTTCACACACTGATACTATTACTGTTATGTAGACATTCCATTGACTAATATCCGCTCCAAAACACAGGACATAGCTGTTATGAATAAATGCCCAACCCGCTGTACGATGCAGTCTGCAGCTTCTTTTCCACATAGATCTGGCCAACTGGATGCTTGTGACTCATATTTACTGTCATGGTCCTAAATTTTTAGTAGGTAACTTGATGAGTTTGATGTTATTACAACATAAAAAAGGACCCTCATAAATAGGGTTGCAGACTCAGGGTTAGCTGATTGATTGGTTGGTTGTTACGCACTAATCCAACTCAATACGTATTATTGAGACAATCAGTGATGTTACTTTTATATGGTGAAAAGCACAACATCAACAGCTTTTCAAAAACACCCCCGTGCTTTTGGTAACTTTGAGCTCACCCAACCTAATGGAGACCGCTGGGTCTAACTTATTTAATGCTTACTCTGAGTTGGCTCCAAACTAAGTGGCACCATGTCAAACGAGTCAACAGAGTGGCTGTGTTTTGTTAAAGTGGATTGCGAAGAAGCTGAGTGGAAACTCTGCAAGCAGCACTTTTCATATAGCAGCAAAAACAACCGCTGTGCGTTATCTGAAACAAAGGGGGCTAACTGGTGTGCATTATGATATCTTTTGTGTTCAAAGGCTGTGATCACACGCGGCCAGCACCTGAACACGTGCACCCAGCCACAGTTTTACAGGCTTCTGTTAACATGAAGCTGGATGTGAAGCCTTCTCTCTCATCAAAACAGGAAAACGGTATCACAATAGGAATTTAAATTGCAGGATTCAATAGATCATGTGTGTTGTTGTTTAGTTTTTTGAGTTTGGGAAAGTCCACACCGGTTGCCACCCCCCAAAATCCGTTCAATATAAAGTTGCTTTCGGCCGCTCCCTTAATCACCAAAAAAAGAAAAAGAAAGAAAAAATAGCTCCGCATGTTTTTCATTTGGCAGAGTTTATGCCGGATGCCTTTCCTGTCACCACCCAAATAAGAAATATTATGGCAAACAGGTAGCATGAGCTTATAGAGCTGTGGCTGTTATGTTATAATGTTTTTATAAAAATATGCATGCAGAATTATTTTTTTTCCCCCCTTGTTGACGGCGAGGGGTTAAAGAGTGTGATTTGAGACAATCAAGATTTCCTGATTTCAGACCTGCACACGATAAGCTACAAACAACTTTTCTTTTTGGTTCACATGAGACTAAATGGTCTTTCATGGTCTTCCAGTTTTTACTCTCGTTAAACATTCAGCTGGCTTTTTGTTCTTTTATTTCTGTACGAGGACTAGTCCCATTACATGACCATTAAAGGAGATATTTATTCACTCTATTTTCATTTTTCTTGCCTCTCTAAAGGGAGCACTCCAGCTTTGACCCTTGGCCTTTGTTTACTTTCATTTTGGAGGATAGAATAAACCCGTCAGCTGTGATGTATATTTTTTCCATCAGCCTTTCACTTGTTGTTTTTCCATGTCATTCGTCTTCTATTGGAAGAAAATCCCAAAGCATGTGGTTGATTCATGCTGGGAGAACAGCAGCCTTATGCCACTTTAGTTATATAAAGTAAATGAATAGATTTTTATGCCAAATCCAACCAGGTGGCACAAATTCTGAAAGGCGCTGTTGATAGCAAAACAGGTCTCTGGGCTTTAAATTGATTTAGCGCACCTTTTTTTTTTTTTTTTTTTTTAAATGGAAAAAATTCCAAATACCAACATTTACAATTGTCCTGCTTTTGAATTCTGACTAAATAATTCCGGGTAGGGTCCTCAGCTGAATGCGTAATAGTTGCTGACAACATGAATGGTTATTTAAGCTGACACACACACACACATATATATACACACACACTGCATGTACCCTGTCCTCTGCTGTGTTGAATGTCGGGGTGTTGATGCTTGGTAAGTTTCTATCCCAGTTGGTTGGCGAGGAGTGTTGCCAGGATAGCAGCTGCTCCAACTCCACATTCCCCTGCATGTGATCCGAGATTGGAAACTCAGGGGAGCGTCTGACTCGGACAGACACACACACAGACACGCATGCGCACACGGTGAAAAACACATGTACTTAGAGCCACACATGCACAGCTTAGAATCACATAGACACATATGCAGGGTGAAGGCTGAAGAGCTAGAGAGGCTAGATGTCACGGGCCTTATAATAGAGGGATGCCCCCTTAAGCTGCTTCACAGCAGAGCCCAGAAAATCAAACTGTCATTACAATGAGCAGCTCACCCCCCCCCCCCCCCCCCCCCCCCCCAACCACAAAAAATACTCCCCTCTACACTTCACTTTTCTTTTTCAGTCTCTCTTCTATCTCTCTGCCTCCCTCTTTCCATGCTGAGAAGCAGGTTTGAAGTTTTGTGGAGGACGGAGCGGGCTTTTCAATTATTTTCGGTGTCATTCGTAATGGTATAAGACGGATAGAGGAAGAGGGAGTCGAGAGAAAAAAGGGGAGACGGAGCTGAGAGCAGAAGAGAACATGGGCGCTGGCAGAGCAGAGCTGTTTGTGGCAGGCTAAATGGAGATCTAATTCAATTTTAGCTATGACCAAAGGCCAGGTTCCTTTACTAAAAGCCTGCTTGCATCAAATGCAAACACAACATCTGTTTTTTTTTCTTCTTCTTCTTTTTTCTAAATCCTTTTCTTCCTTTTAACCCAAGACGGAGACATCAAAAGGGCAATGATTTTCATCCCTCTTCAGTCTTACATCTTATCTTCTTTTGCCTTTTCTAATTCCTGTTTAAAGGTTACTTCATAACAGCATTTTCAGGTCTTTCCAGCTGCCCTCTGTGTTGGGTTTTGTGCAGAATTAACAGCCTTTTGAATCTCTGAATGCACAGTCAATATGCACCCAACAGATGGTGCCTGGCTCCACTGCCTTTCCTCTTCCTTCTTGTTTTTTTCCTCTCCACTAGCTAGGAACAATTTGCTGCTCGGTGTACGTTAGCTGCATGTTGCTCTGCATTGGTTTATTCTGCTCTCTTTCTCTTTGTCGCAGATGTAACCCGAAATCACGTCTGTCACACTGGCCTTAATCTCACTGATAGCAGCTGCCAGTTGATTGTGTGTGCGTGTGTGTGTGTGTGTGTGTGTGTGTGGAGCGCAAACGTGTATGTGTTTGCGTGATCTTGTGTGAAGAATTAAATAAGCAGTTAAAATCCCCCTTAACGCTCTGGTCACTCGAATGTGTAACTGTGTATTTAAAGCTGTTGGTCAGTGGATAATTAAAGGAATAAACTGATGTTGTGAAAAGCTTTACTCGCTGTCTTGATTCAAGTTTCACTAGAAAATTTCTGTCTTATCTGAACAACAGCGCACTAGTGCAACAAAATAAGAAAAAAAAAACACTAATGTGCAAAAGTCTTGAGCCACCCCTCATTTCTTTAGATTTTACCAAAATGATAAACATGCAAAAGTAAATGGAAATGCAGTATGTAAGGCAAAAATAGAGTGAACTCAGTCTAAATAAAATTTCCAACGAGCTTGATAATCAATATTTGGTATGACCTTTATTCTTCTTGAACTCTGAGGCAAGTTTTCTTATAATTTCTTTAAAGTTACAGTATGTAAAATTTCACCACTAGATGTCAGTAGGTTGCAAATTCCTGTCAATTGAATTCTGTTTTCCTTCCTCCCAATCCAAGTGCAAAATCCTGGCTACGGTGGCCGATGTAGAACAAACAACTCAGTCTACTGTTCATCTATAGTGAGTGTAGGATGTCAGTCGGCTGTTTACCTATGCCAGGCTGTAACACTTTGTGAAAGGAGTCCAATACAAGTTTAAGAATCAGTGAAGCTCACTTCTGACCAGTGACGGTGATACTGAGGTGAGTTATAGAACTTTTCTATTATTAAGGGCTGGTGTTTTTATTGTTGTTAGCTAGATTTAGTGAAACTTTCTTTAATGTGGATTTTTGGACTCGGACATTTAACTTTTGAGAATGTGATCAAACTGTTTATCAGAGAGAAAGTTTGATTTTTACACTCGAGCTTAACATTAGCTGCAATAAAATTAGTCTCTAACCAGCTGTTGTTGTTTAGCTGGCCTGCTGTCAGCCATGGAGACAGGAGGGCCGCATATGTAATCTGACAATAAGTAACTGTGACAATATCAGGAATAAATAAGCATGTTTATGCACAGCTTTGTGTGTTAGAGCCCTGACTTCAGTTTAGGAGGTGAAGCTTGAGGTGAGGAGGAAGATGATGACGTTTTTAATCCACATTCTAGTCATGTTTTGTCTTTCCTGATGATTAAACATAGATCTGATTCACACTAACAGGTTTATATTTATGAGTACAACATTCTTTTTTTCTATTAAAGTACCTGAAAACCTTTAAGTAGTCTTCAGGAATAGTTCTCCAGGCATGCTGTAAGCCATTCAGAGCTCTTCTTTGGATGTTGGCTGCCTTTTGTTCCATTTTCTGTCAAGATGATCCCACACTGCTTCAATAATGTTGATGTCTGGGCTCTAGGGAGGCCAATTCATGACTGATGTATTTTTCTATTCAGGTGCGCTTTTACTTCACTGGCAGTGTATTTGGGATTATTATCATGCTGAAAAATGAAGCCGTTGGCAATCAGATTGTTCCCACATGGTATTGCATGGTGGATTGAAATCTGACTGTACTTTTCAGCGTTTATAATTTTGTCAAGATCCCCAACAGCACTTTGAAAGAGCTTGAGAAACCCTGGAGAACTCTTGCAGCCATTAGGTGAACTCGGCCTCTAAAAGCTGTAGAGTGCTGCACCAGAAACCTCCTTAAGATTGATTTGGTCACCTGTTAATTCCTGCAGTCACAGAGTGCTAGTGAAACTATTGAATGTGAAATGTAAACCAAAAGGGAGACTATTCACCTTTAAAGTAAAGGTCTTGCCTTTTCTAACATGTTGGTTGCTGTGGCAAGGCACAACCTTTACTTTGAAATTCTCCAATTTCACCTGGTGACAACCAGCAACCACCTGCAAACCAGTCGGGGAATACATTTTTTCCTAGCAACAGGTAGTTGCCATTGGTCAGTGACCAATCTCCTAATCTCTAGGCCTGTGTGGCTCATGGGCCTTACCCTTTCCCCTGTTGTGCTCTGTTCTAACAGGAAAATAAATCTAAGCCCCAAAGTCAGATGTGGCTTTGGTCACATTAAATAAATTTGCCCATTAGTGTCTCTAAAGCTCCAATATCTAATCGTTTTTGTTTAATCAAAAGCAAAAATTGTGAGCAAAAAGTGTGAAAGCCACAAATTGTAATTTTACATGATTGTTTGCCTAAATATTTTTAGACCGTGACAGGTCTTTCCACAGTCTTTCCCATTTTACATAATTTCTCTTGTTTGCCTGTCACAGGCTGTTTTTGATAGAGGATTTTTAGCAGACTATAATGCAGTTAGTGTAATAGGGTTATTGTGGGGTTATTTCAAGTAGTGTTTATACCACTTAAGCGGACGAGTCATAACATGTTAATTGGCAAGCTTGTAGGCAGATTTAATGACTTTCAGACAAGGGAGGACTAAGGGTTTTTTAAGGTGCTTTTTTTTTTTTTTTTTTTTTTTTTTTTTTAAAGGCCTCTTAAGCTACCAGGCTGTTAGCCATAACTATACATCAGCTTCTCATTTAACTTGCACCCCAAAATGTCAGACTGCTCTTTTAGGAATAGATTGACCCTTTATTGAAGAGATTGAAGGTAAGGAGGGAGGGAAGGCGAGGAGGGAGGATGCTATAGCCTCACAGCTTATTCGAGACAAAGCTGGAGCTGTGAGCTCGAGTTATGTTACTAGACAATAGTCTTCTTTCACCCAAACGCACAAACACAGACACACACAGCACAGCCATTCTGTAGAAATCTGTTGTTGCGCCTGTTGCACAATATTTGACTGTTATTATTTTGCTATGCCCCCTTCTTCCTGTTCTCCTGCCTCTGCTGACCATCTCTGATTGTAATTTCCTTGGCTGCTTGTTTTTGCCCGACTGATTGGAGGGTGTGTGTGTGTGTGTGTGTGTGTGTGTGTGTGTGTGTGTGTGTGTGTGTGTGTGTGTGTGTGTGTCTTGTGCGTTTGGACTTGCCCTGTCACATGTATATAGCCTGTATCGTATGATTGCGCATGATAACAAAGGCTAATTTTAGCTGTGAAATCCCTCTGACATTGTGTCTCCAAGTTGTGGCTGCATAATGAGAGAGTGTATGGGCACACAATCTAGGGAATGCCACCTTTATTCTTTAATTCCCTGGAATTTTCTTTCCCATTTTCCTCCACGCCTTGTTCATGCCATTCCCTCCCTCCAGGCACTCCTCATTAGCCCCTTGGCCCTCTCTAAACAGGTGGGGCATGTTTGGCACAGCCCTCCGACATGCAGTCAGGCTTAATTGGGCTTAGAGGACCCCTTAACCACACACACACACACACACACACACACACACACACACACACACACACACACACATGCATCACTCATATTCACCCCTCCTCCTCCTCCCTTCACACTTTTCTCTCCATTCTTAAAGAACCAATTGTCCCCGTCCTATTCCCCAGGGTGAGGTTGTGGTTCCTAGGCCGGACTGCGTAAATCCAGCCTCAGGCTTGTCTCCAGGCCTGGCTGACTCACTGACTGACTGCCCCCACATCTACCTTCTCCCCGTTTTCAGTCAAGAAGATAATAACTACTACCAATACAAGCTCCATTGACATGCAGGAATATATTCCAAATTCACTGGGCTCTCCTGGCCTTTGGCTCCTCAAAGTCTCCCTGCTCACTTTTTTCCTTCCTAACTCCACCTAGTCTTTACCTCTACACTACCTCTTTTTCCTGACTTGTCTTTCTTTCCATCCCTGACTTGGTTCTAAGTAAACTCTTTGTCTTACTGCCTGAGAATATATTTATTTATTTATATATATGTTTCTTACCTGAAGAGGATTTTTTTTTATGCCTTTCTCACTTTTACTTTTCAAGGATACTGAGATTTATCCTCATGTGACTGCAGTTTTTGTTTTTCTTTGTGCTGCATGTATGCTCAACTTTCCGGGTAATCGTGACGCATCAGCGTGCCTATCTATGTCTGCGTAATTACACCCGCATCAGGCTGCTCTTTTAAAAATTTATTTATTTTTTTATCGTTCTCGGGCAAACGCTTGACGCTACCTTAAAAGGATGTTTACTTCAAACGAAAGAAAAATCCCAGTCTCGCTTTTTTGCCTCCTCGCCTTTTTTGTCTCTCGGTAACGAACACACAAGCGTATACTATCCACCGCTGCTACTGGCTCAGCAATATCTCATTATCCTGTTTATTCACACAGCTGAATGCCTACTTTCTCTACACGCGCATGCATATATACAGATGTAGCGCTGGAGCCGAGAAGTAAAGAGAGCGCTGTGGTGTGTCTGCGCGTGGAAAGGGTTGCACAAGGCAGGTGGGGAGGTTTGAATGTTAACTGCCTTATCACTCCAATTTCACACTCTCGCCTCCAGTCACGCACGCACACACAAACACAATGCACGCACACAGAAAACACCCTGTTGCCTGCAGTCTCGTATGTGGCGACTGATTAACGGACAAACAGGGGGGTCTCTCTCTCTCTCTCTCTCTCTCTCTCTCTCTCTCTCTCTCTCTCTGTCTCACACACATGCACACACGCACACACATAAAGTGCACACACTAATCCCAGCCAGAGGGGAGGTTTTTGTGTGTGTGTGTGTGTGTGTGTGTGTGTGTGTGTGTGTGTGTTAATGAGTGTGCACGGCTGCTTCTGTAATGGGGCCACCTGTCTACTCATTAGCCTCGTTATCCAGCCTTTTAATTGCCCCCAAACTCTGCACAGAGTCTCCTCCTTCTTCTTCTTCTCCTCTTCTTCCTCCCCCCTCCCCTTCATTGCAATAAGTGAACTGTTGGGACATATCAATAATCTAACATCACCACATATGGCGAGGATTATGTCACAACTTGCAGGTGTGTGCTCGAGTGCGTTTGTGCAATAGGAGTGGGTGAGGTTGCGTTGAGTGCAGCTTTTCCATATGTCAGCAAAGTGATTGCTTTGACCTCGGTATCAGGAGGCATATGAACATGATGCTGGGTGGAGGGGACTTTTGCACGCACGCACACGCACACACACACAACAGGATATCAGGTTTAGTCTGTTACCTTAAACAGCGTGACGCTCCACCTTCATCCCTCTCATTTCCTGGCTCACATTTCCTCTGCTTAACTGGATGCGTGATTATGAAAAAGGACTCTGATTACTGAATTTTTATTACTACTGCGCTCACACTTACAACAACGATTATTTGTCTCAGCTTTGGGAGACTATAGCAGATTGTTTTATTGGATTTTTTTTTTGCAGCTTAGCATACATTTCCACTTTATTTCCATGCACTATTTCTTAAACTTGCTTAGAGTGCTTTATTCCACACTCTGCAATCTTTATACTTTCGTTGTGGTCCTTTTTGCACCCAATTCAGTTAATAATCACTTCTTTATTACTTTGGGACACAGCTGCAGCCCAGAGGCAAACTTAGCACACATTCTGCAGTTATTTGTCATAATCTCCCTTAAAACTGAAGATAAACTCAGATTTGGGGAGGGGGAGGGGTCTTTTCTTAAAATGGGCCAATCCACTCTGCATCACAAAATTTAACTGCTGTTTTTGGTCACACAGTGATGAGCGTTACATGCTGGAATGAATATGAGGTTATTATCAGATTATGAGTGCGTATCATGAACATGAAAGTGGTTGCTAACTACTTTGATAAATATCAAACCGTCCCAGCTTGTCAAAAACAGAGACATTCATCAACTGTCGTGCTAGCTGCAGGTTAACTTGTCTGGATGGCTGAATAATCAATTAATCATCATTTCCACTCTAAATGTTGAGGAAAACACCGACATTTAAGAATTGTATATCTGCTGCAGATACATCTCATATAGCCACATCTTCCTATCCTAACATGCGCGCATAACATAAAATTGCAAAAACATGAAAAATGATCTGCGATTACTTGTGCAACTTTCCTTGTCCTCCACCCATCTACCTCTCACCATATCCATCTTACTTTCTCCCGGCTCCCTCTCGCTCTCCCTCCGTCTGTCAGACAGTTCTGTGGGCTGTTGCCAGCCAAGTTACATGAGCGAACAGGCGGCCGTACATTCCTGCCGAACATAGCTTTGCACTCAGGGGATTCCCTCCCCTGTCTCTCTTTTCCTCCTGCCCTCTCTTTGTTTTTGTCCATTCCCGAACTGTAACGAACAGCTCCGTAAGCCGTGGGCTACACTTCCATCCGAGGCATTCTGCTCCCTGTTTGCTGCTCCTCTTTGTCTTGTAATCACGAAGAGGATGCATTTCTGTGCTGAAATGCAGCGAGCCATGAGTTATTTTGCACTCATGGCAAAAGCCAAGGTTTCACACGCTCTTTTAGTTATGGTCGCACAGCAACTCCCACTTGCATTGCCAACTTGCATTTTTTTTTTTTTTTTTTTGTGAAGAATACCTTGCTTGTAGAGAAGAGCTCGCCTGAATGCTTTGTTAATGACTGCAGGGGCTCTGAAGCATTCTCGGTGTTGGATCCAAATTTACTGCCCCAGTGGAACGACGATTCAAAATTGTTACTGTACATCATAATAAGACTCCTTTTTGGGGGCGATGCCGGCAAAATGTGCACCTAATGGCACTGGTTTCATTCTCTTGACAAAATAATGAGTAATAAAGGTTGGTTAATACAACTACAATAATTGTTATTTTGCTAATCTTGCAGTCCTACCAAAAACTCTTGAGTCACCCCTCAGTTCTTTATATTTTGCTGGGTGACATAAATGAAATGGGAGCTATTGAAACATGTGCAAACGTACAAGGAAGTAGAGCAGGGCGATATGACCAAAAATATTTATCACGATATACATTTGAAAATTTGCGATAACGATATAACTGACGATATAATTGACACTAGACAAAACACTTTACAACTCCACAACTTTATTAATGCAAAAAAAACCATCAATGTATTTTCACTTAAACAAGCAGCTGTTTTTTATGTGCATTAAAGTTATATAAAAATTTAACAGTGCAAATGCAAATTCCTTGCTGACAGTTTAACCAAAAGGCATTTCCAGTGGAAACTGGCCGACATATCCTCAGCATAACCATGTATAATATCCACAAAACTTAAAAAGAGGTTATACACACAGTACGGTAATATTATGTTGAAGCACAGTACGTATCACTCCGCCAGGCTCCTGCCTACATTAGCCGTAATGCTCCAACAATCCATCAAGCGGTGCGGGTTCGTAGCTTAGCAAAGTCGTACTAAAACATTTGACAGATTTTCGAGCGCCGTGTACCACATAAAATCGTTTCGAGGTCAGTAAACACAACCAGAATTCATACATAAGGCACACGGGCTTATAAGGGGCACTGTCGATTTTCAGAAAAATCAAAGGATTGATTTTAAGTGTGCCGTATTTTCCAAAAAACACGGTAATAACGACGGCCCGCTAGCATGCTCTACCAAAAATAGTACTTTCTTGTGTGTCTGAGGGACGAAAGCTAAACCAGTTCCACACCACTGAAGTTGCAGCATTTTTACAAACCAATTCCGGTTCATCCGTTTCATTCAACGATCCGCTGTCACCCTTCTCATTCTCTGTCGCCGCCATGCTTTTTCTGCCATGTGCGTATGAAAACAAAGGCACTGCGCATGCACGTTTTACCCATATTCTATCGCGATATTTCATTTTCTTATCGTTGCCCAACATTATACCGGTATTACCGTGAACGGTATGATATGGCCCAGCCCTACAAGGAAGTACAATATATAGTGCATAGTGGCTCAAAATCTTATTCATACCTCCATCAATGACAATTTTGAACCAAAAACTTCACATTTACGACTCCTCACTCTATAACACCTTTTGCCACAAAAATTCGTTCTAGTATTTGCGTACTTTGGGAAACCCCAACCTATTCTACCAGTTTCCCTTTCTTAATAATGGCTTCTTGACAGCCACTGAGACCATTTCCATTGAAGCTTCAGTGAACAGTAGATGGGTAAACTGAAGGACCAAGTCTTTCTTCCAAGTCTTTACTGGATTTGTTCCTATTTCTTAAGGGCATAACTTCACTGTTCATCTGCTGTAGATATTTTTCTTTAAACCTGTCACTTATTTTTTGTTCTTCACCTATTTCCTCATAATTTAAAAGAAAAGTCTATATACACATCATGTCAAACTATTCATTTTTTACTAATAGTTCTTTAGGAATCACCTAGTTGGTGCACAAATACTATTTTATGCCTCTGAAATTGTGTTATCTTTGCTTAGATTTGACTAAAGAAATTGAAACAAATCGTGTTTTCGTGACAGGCTGCTACTGCCTAAAGATACAACTTAAAATTGGTTCTTTGCTGTGATATTGGTTGTGTGGAGACGGAGCAATGGCTCATCCCTTCAGTTAGATACCTTTTTTATATTTGAATGATTCGTAGCTAAGCGTTTGGCCTAAACTAACTAAAAAATAAAAAAGGATAAAAATAAATAAATGAATAAATTGTCACCTACTAAGACTGGATTGACTGCTTTTTCACTCATTTTCAGTGTCTGAAAGAAGAAAGTCCAGAACTCGGAGAGATAAAAAGAAGAGGCAAATCCACACTCTTGATAAGTTGGAGCCAACCAGTGTTCAATATACAGACTGAATAAGTGAGCAATTAGATCATTAATAGTGCTAATTAATTTCCTCTTACCTGTTCTGATCAGTTAATCAACGATTTCATTTTGCATCTTAATAGTGGCAGTAATCCTGTGTCTGTTTGTGAAGCTGAATGTAATAATGTGATTTTTCTGAGGGAGAAAAAAAGTACAAATCTAGTTTGCTGGTTTTGTGTAACTACTACAAAACCTGCTTGTAAATGTCTTTAATTTACTAGATAAAAACCACCAACTCTCATTTCAACATCAGTTCAAGTAGGGCCCTTTTTTACTTCTACTCTCAATCACAAATAGACCGCTCAGTAATATTGTCTCATTAAGCAAAATGACATCAGGTTCTCTAATAAATGGTTTGATTTGCTGTTTTTTTTTTGGTCTAATCTTATGGTAATAGAAGTCTCTTTGGGTTTTGGACATTTAGTTGCACAAAGCAGTCCCTTAGTGGATGTTACATATGATTAGGGACAACTGATTTTTCATCGTTTTGCCAAATAATGATTGCAGTTACAGGTCATAATGTGATATAATTATGAATTCTGTTGCTCTGAAGGTTGGCCTTAGCCAACTTATCCCAGTCACATTTTCCTTGACACATCAGCACATATCCAGTTGCATCCAAAAATCTAAGTCAGGATGTTTTGATATATAGAAAATGTGGATACCCTAAATGGAAAATATTTAGAAACCATAAATTTCCTCTCTTGCTGTTGAGAGAACAAAGAATTTCTGTTAATGTCCTTAATATTTAACCACAAACGCTCTTGGATGTCTGCTTCATCCCACCGTGCTCCCTCTGCGTCCCCTCACCCCAGCGCTGTCCCCGCTGTCTCCTGTGCCTCCCCCTTCTCTCCCACTCTGTTTTCTTTCCACTCAGTCTCTCATACGTCTTCTGTGTTTAAAGTCCAAATTACCAAGGCAGGCTGTCTGAGTCCCGAGGCTGTTATTGATCAACTAACAAAGAAAGCGGTACAGGGAGGAAGAGTGAGCCAGGGCAGCCAGAAGAAGAAGAAGACGCCCGGAGAGCTTGTCTGAACCGGAGGGTCTATTTCTGTCTGTCTCGGTGCGTCATTATTGGCTAGAGACACTCAGGACACACGGGATGAGATGACGGATGGAGAGCGGAGAACAGGAAAACAGGAGTAGGGGGGAGGCCAAGAGGTGAGGTTTAGCCTCAAGAGATCACCTTTTAGAGGGACAAACGGGCACTATAAGTCAGCTTTGTGGGGGGGGGGGGGTTCTGGAGCTTGAAGCCTGCCAACTCCCAAAAAGACTGACTACTTGATTTATGAAATGAGGTCAACATGTGTCCAACTTGACGATCGATTATTTTAGGCCTGTGTCGAGTGTGCGTGTTCATCCAAATGATGACGTGAAGGAAGTCCTCAGTGGTAGTCTGCTGAGAGTCAAGTCCCGACATGTTGATCCCTGCTTTCACTCCAACATGGCTGATGTCATCTGAATTTACAGCCATATTATTCCACACACCAGCTCCTTTGCCAGCATTCAAAGTGCCTGTTATTGAGAGTTAAACCACACGCACGTATTCAAAATCTGATTCTTATTTTTCGTTTTTGGCGTGGACCTCGTCAAATCTTGATGTTCGTTTGTGGTATTCGGGCGAAGAAATCTAAATGTGACAAGAAAAAAGAGCAAAGCTGAAACTGTGCTTAGACACTTGCATATATTTTACCAAGTGCTAAAAGGAGAGGATGTTCAAGTCTGATTTCTGGCATCTTTTGTGGTGGTGCTAATTAAAAACCGTTTATGTATCAAACGTAGCTGTGATGTTAAAAATTATGGCTGTAACTGTGATTTTATGTATATAGATATATATATATATATATATATATATATATATATATATATATATATATATATATATCTCTTAACCAGGCTCCTATTTGACAGGTTTTTATGTCGGATGCATTTTCTTACGCAAGCCCAAAGGGATTTGTGTCTCCTCCCAGGATCAAACTCGAGAGCTTTCGCTTGTTAGCCAAATGTGCAAACCAATACTTATGTATTTATATTATATGGTTTATAATATAAATACATCTGCGTTCCTTATGCATTTCGTTTTAGTCCTCGTTATTGCCACCATGCAGAAGACCGTAAACTTCTAACTGGACCACATGATGGATTTTGACAGAAAGAAATGATGGGATTTGAACACCTCTGGCCAATGTCTGATCACAGTATCCCAATTTCAATCAATCCTTCCTACTTTGAACACATTAAGTGAAATAAAGTATATTTTAATTTGCTTGTTTTATCTAAAATGAGGTTCATTTTTACACAAGTTATCCTCAGCGTTTCCCTCTTTCTTCATCATCTTTAAGAAACAAGATGTGCTGCTGGAATTTCAAATCTTTGCATAATTGACCAGCAATCTGAGGATATTCTGCACATCATGCAAGTTTTTCGCCTGCTATTTCCGACCTTTTCGTCTGATTTTTGAAGAGAAATTCACCAGCCTGTGGCGTTGGCAGTAAAGCGTAATGGTCAGTTTGGACTCTCCTTGCGGTGGTTTTGCTTCCAATTCCATTTTTAGAGGTGGAAAAAGTTCATTCTTGAGTGGATCTGGTTTCACCGACCGTCCAGACTATTAATAAATCATGGCTGCGTCATCATCGGGTGCTGTTGGCGTCACTGTGTTTATAGGGCCGGATGAGTATGATTTACGCATGTAAACACCCTCAGATTTATATTTAAACAAGTTGTCTTAACCCTTTCATGTTCTTAAGGAATTAAAAAAACTGTTTGCATCTCTTGTGTACTGAAGCGAACCTCTGGTATTTCTTAAAAAAGAGATTTTAATTGGAGGACAACCTGCAGACCTCCTTACCCTAATTAATGCCAGTCTTGTTTTCTAATATTTTACTAACTAACAGTAAAGTGGTAGAGAAGGATTTGGGTGTCGCACTTTCAGGGTGTTACTCCAAAAGGAAAAAAATAATTTTCTAGATTGGATGGGCTAAAGTAGACGACCCAGAGGGAAGGGAAGATTTAAACAGAAGGAAATAGAGGCTTTTAAAAAAAAAAAGGAGGTGGAAGTTGTAGAAGTGATGATTTGAGGTCCTCAGGAAACAGGGTTATGTTTTTTTTCCGGGCTCTGAGGGACCGTAGCCGGCCCGAGTTCTGTGTGTTTCCTCTTGATAACACTCAGCAACCTCACTTGTTGTCACACTTACTTGCACTGTAGAGAGTCTGGACTGCGTTGTTATAGAGGGATGAGTCTAGCACGTTTTGTGTTTATTTGGTTTTCCTCCAAGTTGTCCACCAAAACTTGCGAGGAATCACAAGCATTCAGTGTTTCCTGACGTCGTCGTAGTTTTGGCAAAGTTGGAAATGTGAATAAACTTCTTAGTCTCATTTATCTACAGCGCATGGAAAAATACAGATGTGCACAAGAGACAAGGAGGAAAGGAGGGGGAAATTTCTCGAAATGGAAAACTACCGGAATCATTGCGTGATGGGGTTGCTTTGTTCTTCGTCCTATCTTTGTTTTTGTCAGCCAGTCAGCTAGTGAGCTTCATAATGAGCTTATAGCCTCAATTTTGAATTCAGTTTTACTGATCAGGACAAAGTAAAAAGGGATGAAGTAAAAGAGGTACTAGACAAAGCCCCACAGTGGCTTCCTCACACCTCTCCCCATCAGGCACTCGTCTTTTTTTGTCTTTTTTTATCAGTGCTCCACACACCACCAGTCTGACGGGATAAATCAATAAGTGTTTGCCGATTAGTCGACGTGTTTCATAAATGTAATTTTGACTGCTTTTGCAGATAACACAAAGGCAAACCGGCGAATCTTATGGAAGGAAAAC
Organism: Pelmatolapia mariae; assembly: GCF_036321145.2. Taxonomy (NCBI): domain Eukaryota; kingdom Metazoa; phylum Chordata; class Actinopteri; order Cichliformes; family Cichlidae; genus Pelmatolapia; species Pelmatolapia mariae. The sequence continues at coordinate 56,291,410 of NC_086241.1, read as the reverse complement.
AGTGTAATGCATTTAAATGTAGTCTGCAGGAGGGGACCTTTCAAGCTGCAGTGTCATGACTGCGAATCCACGGCCGTGCTCAGCCAGAGTATGACGATCTTTAATCTCGCCGGTGAGAGATTGAGCAGTTCATATTACCTTTGAAGCTGATTTGACAAGTGCGCATAAGCTTCAGCTACGAGCCATGTCACCTGTGGTGGGGGGAAAAAACCAGAATACCTGTTGTAATGTTCCGCTCCCTCAGAGCCAAGGGAAAAAAACATGGAAAAGGGAGTGGCCTTGCTGGTGAGTGAGTAAAAATACAGGAGGCTAGGTGTGTGTGTGTGGGTTGAACCATCATTACCTTGGGATCCGAGTACACGGCCAGACATCATTAGGCTTTAAGGCGAGAAAGTCTCCGCGGCACTGGTTTCGCAGTCTGCCTGACCCAGCAGACACGACAGGCCGGCATGCCGTTTAAGATCATTTATTTGGCTTTGCGTGTGTGTGTGTGTGTGTGTGGGTTCCTATGCGTGTTGCCTCCTGTGTGTGTTTGTGTGCGTGTTATTTATTTATTTTGCCTGGTAATATGCCTGAGCCTTCATTATAGCGGGAGCCATAACTTTGATAAATCACTTGGGCTTGGGGCCCTCACTGCTTTCACAGTATTAGAAAACTAATTGAAATTCTCTTCCGCCCCCTCCTAACTCTCTCCCTCTCTCTCGCTCTAGCTTCCCCTTTTTTCTTTTTCCCTCCCGCTCCGTTTTTCACCCTTTCCCTCGTTCTCCCTTCCCGTCTCCTGTATCGAGGGCCAAACAGTACCGTGTTTTTTCAGTGGAATGGAAGCCAAGAGGGGGAAAATGTCATCACTGATTTAATAGGCATATTCTTACTGAGAAACACACACACACACACACACACACACACACACTTCACTCTGGGGAGTGTTAGGAATCTTGATAATGTCATCGCAGGAATCTCTATAATGTACTCAGGTGTCCTGCAGGCTCCAGTTTGACTGTGCCTCTCCTCTGTTTTTGATTAGATGCGTGGGATGGGGTGGGGTGGGGGAGATTTTAGGTTTAGGGTGATGGGATTTAGAGTTTAGATTCTTGTTTCTGTGGCTGTGATTTCCACCCCCCCGCTGTCTCCGAGATTGAAGGTCTGTTTGGTTCGTTGCCTGGGATCTCCCAGCTGCCACTGGATTGAGGGTTTAGTCGTTTCATTGTTCATGATCCCCCCCTTGCCGCTACTTGATTTGTTTCATTTGCAGAGATGTCTCTGTGCTGCAGCTACAATCGGGGTGTGGCTGTTTTGTCGTGCAGGGTCTCCCAGATGATTTTTTTTTTCTTTAGCTGTCCGGGATCGCCTCATAACTGCTGGATTTAGTTTTTTTTTGTGTGTGTGTGTCTTTATAATGATGCTCTATCTCTCAGCTGTGGCTAGATTTTGGGTTTATTTGTTTTGTTGTCCAGGATCTCCCTCCTCCTGCTGCAGCTGCTGCTGCTAGTGCTGCTGGATTTTCAGGGATGTTGCCACTTTTTAATAGCCAGACACTGCTACTGTTTGTGTGACACTTGGGGCTTTGTGTCCACCCAGCAGTCCCGCTTCTCTCGCCAGGCGAGCTTTGTAGTGTGAAGCCCAAGATTTAGCGATGAAAGCAGAGACTCTGTGTGTATATGAGAGGCGGCTTGTGTGTGAACCAGGCGATTTCGTGGAGTTCTGTCAGCACACAAAATTCCCTCTGCAAACATTCCTCTGATGTGATGCAGGCCCAGGGGAAAAGGGCAGCGTGTGTGCCTCTGCGTGTGTGTGTTTTTGACAGTTGACGTGCGTCTGCTGCCCAGACAAATCCATACCGCCACTCTGAGCCACGCTGCAGGCACATAGTCACACATAAGCATATGCACGTGGGTTATATGTGTGCGTTTTGGTTAATGAGGATGTGTTGATTGATTAGACTGCAGTAATTAGCTGGAGTGTGAAGGCCTAGAAAGGTCTCCACTCTGGTGGGAGTGTCCCCTCTAGAGAGATGTTGAACTGTGCTATGCACCATTACATCACACACAAACACGCAGAGACAAACACCACAGAAATGGTTCCATCCAAATCCAAGATGCGGGATGAGTCATCTCTCAGAGAGACTTGGTGCAAGCGCGAAGGAAGGGGAAAGGATGTTTGCCGCGCGTGTGCGTCGGAGCCTGAGACAGAAGGATGTTTGCAGCGTGGAGATGTGTGCTGCACACATGAGATGTGCTTGTGCCAGCAGTTTCCTTTCCTGCACAGCATGGCCCCAACACTGACCCGATCCCTCTGCCTTACAAATCAACTCTCTCGCTCACTTCCTCCTCCTCCCGTGCTCATTTGCAGTTTGGCTTCCAGTCTTCCACCCAGATTTCTTTTGTGCAACACGGAGCTGCTTCTAGTAAATGCAAATAATGTGGTACTAAATATGACAAGCTCAGTGTGAAGCCCTGAGTTAGGAGCATGCACAATGAACTGCTTCGGGAAACCATTGCACACAGTGCCACCATATGGTCGGCTAAAGAACTGCGTGTTGATTTAGCGTTCTTGTTGGCATACTTGATGCGTGTAAAGAGGCGAATAAAATTCACTTTGCACCCTTAAACAACATCACACGAGGCTGATTCTCTTAAATGTCTAACATTAAGGGTTTTTACCTTTTGACTTTCACTGTGCATACCATTTGAAATGTTCTGTACAACTGAGGTAACCTCTGCTTTTTTTTCTCTCCTCCCTTTTGCTCCATCCTTGTCCCCAAATAGAAAGTTCTACTACATCACTCTGCTGAGGGACCCCGTGTCTCGCTATCTCAGCGAGTGGAGGCACGTGCAGCGGGGCGCCACGTGGAAAACCTCCCTGCACATGTGCGATGGACGAACCCCAACGCCTGAGGAGCTGCCCTCCTGCTACGAGGGGTCCGACTGGTCGGGGTGCACCCTGCAACAGTTCATGGACTGTCCCTACAACCTGGCCAATAACAGACAGGTACAGAGAGGGGAAAAAAGGTCATAAGCATCAATGTTTATTTTAATCTCAATAACTTTAAGAACATCAGACACCAAATGTCTCAAATCACTGGAAAAGTTTCTGTACACCATGTTTTTCCCCCTTTTATTTTACCTCATAACACACAAGAAGGTGTTCTGGCAAATTCTCATAGAGCTAGATTGTTATTTTACTATCATTTATTCCTGATGTTTAAAACTGTTCGTAGTCTTGCTTTGTCTCCTCTAAGAAGATGTGTGGCCTGTCCTGGCAGTGGTAGCGACTGGTGATCGGGTACCACAGTTTAAAAAAGACTTCCTTTGCTCAGTTTGCTTTCTTATTAAGAGTAGCGAGAAAGCAAAAATCCATACCCATAAATATAATGGAATCAAGAAGCTTTGTAATGTATAAAACCAGCCTCAAACATTGTCTAAAGTCAGCACAAAAGTGTCACCGTGAGTTATTCCTTTGTATCCATTGATTTGGTTCATAATTTAATACTGATGGACTTTTGTGCAGAGTCTTGTGCACTGTCTTGTGTGCCGTTTCAGTTGAAGTGTGGTTGTTTTTATCCACCTGTCCAGGGATAACAGATGCAAATTAGACGCTGTGCAAATACTTTTAACTGTGTGCTGTCACTTTTTTTTAAATAAGCAATAAAATAAGTTAAACCTGTGCACTGTAAGTAGGTCTTGACCGATATAGGATTTTTAAGGCCAATACTGATATTTGAAAAGAAATTGGACATTCATATTATTACAGATACAGATTTTTTTAACAGTTTTCGCACAAATGGTCAAAAATGGTCCATCAAACTTGCATCACATCACCAGGCCTGACTTCTCTCCTATCAGGTTGCTTTCTCACCATGAGAATTACTGTACAGATGTTGAAAACACCAGCAAAGATGCACCTTGGCTTGAATTAAAGTAGTAGGAGAACTTGTTTTTATTTCATTTCTTACATATAAAAAGTGCATGGTACACTTGTAAGATGAAATCCGCATGAGTGAAAATACACTAGATCTTTCTCCCTCTCTCTCTCTCACACACTCACACACACACACACACACATTTACTAGTACACGGTCAGGAGTTTGCCTTCTGGTCATAAACACCTCAAATTCACACCTCCTTTTCTCATGCTATCTCAGTCTCCCACCTCAACGTGTTGGCCAGCTTATCTCATCTGAGCCTCGGGGTGTTATTACTCAGGGTCCTATGACTTATAAATGTGACACACGCACACAAACACACACACATGCAGACTTGAGGCATCTTGATAGACCAGCGGGCTATGGTGCATGCAGTGAATCCAAATTTATGTCCAGTCTGTTTGTTTACTGTACTTTAACAGCCCCCCGAATACCCTCGGTAATGAAGTGATCTCTCACTTTGGAGCAAAATTTTCTTGGCTCTAATCTGCTCCTGCTACTGGAATTTCAGAGGGAAATTTGTTACTGATACCGACATTTTAAAGATAGTATATGATGTGCCGGCAAAATCAAAGATTTCAGGATCAAGGCTGGACGATGAATAGTGAAAATCCAATCCATAATATTAGTACCACCTACATAAATTCTGTTGCACATGCAGTGAGTGACAGACACTCCATGGGCTCGCACAGCCGCCTTCACGTCCTTTTCTCCCGTCTTTAGGTTCGTATGTTGGCGGACCTGAGTCTCGTAGGCTGCTACAACATGTCCACAGTTCCAGAGAAGAAGAGGGCCCAGCTTCTCCTGGAGTCTGCCAAGAAGAACTTACGAGACATGGCCTTCTTTGGCTTGACGGAGTACCAGAGGAAAACCCAGTTCCTCTTTGAACGAACCTTCAGGTTGCGCTTCATCAGGCCTTTCATGCAGTACAACAGCACGCGGGCTGCAGGGGTGGACCTGGACAACACTACGGTAAGTGCAACATTGTATTTAACTCTATAATGCCAGATGTATCATGTTTGATATATGAGTTTTTGAGACCTCTATATCATCTCTTTTCTCCAAAAAAACCTAAATAAATTGCACAAAAGTACCAAAAGTAGTAGATGTAACAAAAATTAAAGAAACTGAAACAAAAGTTAAATAAAAATTAAAAATGTATACACATATTTTATACATTTCTTTCTTTCTTATTTGTCAGAAAGTTCAAAAATAAGAATTTTCTGGCAATTATTTTAAAGCAGCTTATACTAGCTTATACTGTAATCACAATTTAAGCTTTATTTCTCATTGCATTCAAATTTGTATTACTTGGCAGATACTTTTTTTTAATAGAAACTGGAAGAAAAAGGAAGAAGTACAATAAGCTGAAACAAAAAATGAAGAAAAGGGGGGGAAATGGCAAAAAGAGAGATGGAGAGAAAAGTCTGCAGTCTGATATTGCTGTGAAATGAGTTGGGATGACTGTCGCTGTTGAGAAAACAGCAGCTTTAAACATGTTCTTCACACTTGTGTGGGAGTTTTTAAGCTCAGTTCTCATCTTAATAAAAAAAAAAAAAAAAGAGAGAAATCCTCCAGTATACAGCAGACTGGTGATTTATACATCAAAACCAGTTGGAGCAGAGAATATAAAATATGCTTCTGACAGATGCTGTGGAAAGGTGGACCCACTGGTTATTATCACGAAAAGGAGGAAATATCATTATGTGACAGTTTGGAGTCTGACAGGTGTGGCGTTTTGTGTCGCATTTTGTTTAAAAGTAGGTTATAAAATTGGTTTAAATCTTTGCGAAGCCGCTCTGCTAAACTGAATTATTTAAATAAGTTTTTTTTAAAGGAATTCAAATAATTATATCAGCAGGTTTGGAGAAGACTGTTTACTTTAGACTCTCCTCTAAAGCTGCTGAAAGCCCACTCTTACCCTCATCCCTTCAAGATCTCAGTGAGTCATTTTTGTTTGAAACTGGTTTCTAAATAATTCGACGCCTGTTCTCAGATAGCCGTGCGCCTTCTCCCTGGCTTTCTTTTTGCTGGTGTCCCCCCCACGCCGCTGATCAAACGCCTCAGATTTTCTAACATCGACGCATCACGTCGCTTCCCCCTGTTATCCCACACATGGCTCGCAAATGATATCCAGCACTCCATCACAGATTTCAAAGGGATTCTCTTAATTAAACACACACACCCCCCACCTCCATGTTCAATCTGCACACAGCAGATTACAAAGCCAGCTGCATGGCACAACCAAACAACATGTTTCTGTTGTCTCCACGCTGGCGATGCATTCTCTTTCAGTTCCCTCTCTCTGCAGACGCGCTATAAAGCATGTGATCAAATGTCACCATGGGATATTTTCGCAATTCCAACTTTGAAACTTTCCCAGCATCGCATGGAGGAAACTGAGACTATATTTAGTTTCTGGGGTCGTGCCCCGAGTGTTTTGGGAACTTTCTGGGCCTGAGTTTGTAATATTGAGCAGTATTGATGGGTCATTAATCACAGAAATATCCCTGTGTCCCCAGAGTCAGTGTTTGGGTTAGGAGTGGACACAAGTTGATGAAGAAAGTAAGGCTTCGACATCAATCCCAGTACCAATCCAATACCATGGCTAAAGTGATAATACATTCAGCTCCATGCATTTATAAGCATATCGGCCTTACTTGTGATCCATCTCACTTTCCCTGTAAGTTTAGTTGACCAAAAAAAGGGAAATGAGCCACGCATGTCAAGTATGATCACTGTGTTCTGACCCTCATCTCTCCACACAGAGTTTTTCTTTTTACTCCCGCCTACATCAACACTCCAGATAAGGGAACACTTTGTGTTTTTTGCACTGTCAGCAAGCGGCCGGGCCGTCCTTGACGCAGAGCACGAGGTAGAGCATGACGCAGTCAGGTCACCGTGCTATAAAAAGGTCCGCCATGACTGACCCTTTCTGGTTCCTCAAACTAGAGTGAGAGGTCAACTTAAAATCTTACGGAAACAATACCGATTAGAAATCAGTGCAATCTAAGAAGGATCCTGGAGCTCTTGAAACTTTTAGAAAAGCTAATAATAGCCTTCCCTGTTCACTCCCCCCCCCTTCTCCATCTCATCCACCCAGCTAAATTTCTCCTGCACTCTCCTTAATAGGTCCAGCGTATAGAGGAGCTCAACGAGCTGGACATGGAGCTGTACGACTACGCCAAGGACCTGTTCCAGCAGCGCTACCAGTATACCAGACAGCAGGAGAGGCGGCAGCAGCGCATCAAGAACCACATGCAACAGAGCCACCAGGGCCTGGGCATCAGCCTGTGGCCCTCCCGCAGCCAGCAGAGCTTGGTGTCGACACTGGAGGACGGAGACGGGGAGAGGGAGGAGCGGGATGAGGGCGAGGAGGGAGGCAGAACGGAGGAGGCGGGAAGCAGGCTCCCCACTGAGGACTACATGAACCAGATCATCAACCGCTGGTAGCAGAAGAATGAGAACAAACAACAGACATGCATATGTAATGTGAAATGCAAACACATACACACACACTTACACTCACACACACACACACACACTTACACTCACAGAAAGTGGCGCCTGCTTCAAAGACCCAACTGACTGAAAAAAAAATACAAAAAAAAGAAAACAGACTTTACCAGAGTTGGGCTGCGGGAATCAGAATCCGAGTGGGTTGCTATGGAAACCTGAGCTTGGTCGATTGCATCAGCTCACATTATTGAGGTTTGCCCAGTTGTTATTAGCGCCTGCTTGACCTTTCCTCCCCTGTGCATTTCTTTGTCTCTCCCATCATCATTACTGACTGAGCAGAGGAGAGATATTTTTAAAAGTCGCTGACAGCTGAGTAACCCAACCAGCTCTCCCGCCTCCGCTCCTCCTTCTGTATTCCTCTCCGTCTCTATGGCCTGATATGGAGCATGAGAAAATGAATTTAAGTCTGTGAATTCCCGCTAATCCTTACAACAAAAAAAAAAAAAAGAAAGGGGGAGAAAGGAGGAAAGAAAGGACCAGTCTACTTCCTGGATTCTCCGATTTCAAAGGAACTGGGAGAGCTATGAAAATGCGCTGATTGCTGGGCCGAACAAAGAAAACGGTGCATCAGAGACTGCCCCAGAAAGATGGAAAGAAAAGTTGGACTCAGTTGTGTAATAAAAGCTTTCCGCTTTACAAATAAAAAAAAAAAATAAAAAAAATCTGTCATCTCACCCATGAACATGCTTTGGCCATGAAATAGTGACATTCTCATTTTAGGATGAATTTATTTGTATTTTTCCTTCTGTGTTGATGCTTTTTTTTTTTTTTTAAAAAAGCACAATTGTAATAACACTGAGACCAACATTGCTGCCTAAAGAAAAGTGATTCCTTTATGTCTTTATTTTTATTTGTTTTATAAGTCAAAGCAAATGGATTGGATTGATGTACTATGGACCATAGCCATTACTGAAGCCTTGCTTCTTAGGGGTGGGAATTTTTGTTTTTTGTTTTTCTAGTCAAGGTTTCCACAGCCCTTGTCGCTTGATAAGTTCATTATTTCTCTTTTTTTTTGGTCTCCATCCTGCAGAGAATGACAGCCAATTACAGCGCAGAATCTCACATAGGTGCGAGGAAATCAAAGGGAGGGGAGAGGAGCGAGTGTGCTGCAGGTTGTTGCCAGGAACTGTGTGAGCGGCAAGCGCTTTGGAAGCCTTAACTCAGACAAATGCTTGAGATGGGAGCCATGGAACTTCTGGTCACCATGGCAATGTGAGCTCTTAATGCAGTGGGTGGCATTTTCAGTTTCACCATTTATTCCCATTTCTCTTTTTTTTACCTTCTGACTGCGTTGTAAAAGTAGCAGTCTCAAAGAAGCCTCCGCCCTACCTGCTGAAAGGGCGCCCACAGCGCCGGTGACCCGCGGTTCATTAGTGGGAGCTGTCTTTTTACCCTGAAGAATGGACAGGGCGAGGTAGCAGTGCCTCTATGTACTGGGAATCATAGTCACCATAATTATTGCTGATACTATGTCTGCATTACACTACAGTAATTTCTCTGACTACTCGTGAGTCTGTGTGGATGAGTGCAATTCTGCAAGAGTGTGTGTGTTTGTGTAAATAGTATGTACAGTATGCCTTTGATTGGCGTATGTGTATGCCTTTGTAAATAGTGTGCCTGACTGACTGACAGAGGATGTGCGATGAGTTTTGTGAGTGAGTGGCTTCATGACCAATTATAATGCCTTTTTTGTTTTTGTGGAGGGCAGCATCTCAGAGCAGTGCGACCCTCACAGTGATGCAAGCCAATAATACTCCCCTCCCCTGCTCCCCCGCGACCTGTCCTTAACCCTTGTTTTTTTGTCTCTTTCCCATGATGAGGCTACGTATAAAGACTATCAGTACGACCACTTAAAATCCTAATGTGTATTTTTGTCAATCAGTCATAATTAAGCTTAGTGGGATTTTTCTCCTTTTGTGACCTTAGTTCCCCTGTATGTTATTCAGTGATTTGGTCATGTAGCGTTATGTATGCAAACTGCAGGAGGGAATCCAAACGTGCTATCCAGCAGCTGGCCGTATCTTCAAAGGCTTTTCCACGTTCCCACAGGGGTCAGCTTTTTAACCGGAAAGTTAAATATTTGCATGGGGCAAGACTGAAAAACTATTTCCACGCAGCGTGCCAGCTACCGGCACAGGTCGAGCAGGAAGCCTGTGGAAAGATCGGATTTAAATGCGTCTTTAGCCCAGGGTCATCATTTTATTGTTTTCTACAGTAAGTAGCTGCTTGAGTTACCACAAAGAGAACTGGAGACACAACTTCTATCCAGATCACAGGTAAAAAGAAAATTAGATTTTGACTTCATAGCCCAAGGTTTGCGTAGGAACTCTGACGTGGTCACAGATGGGGCTCTAATGGCAGCAGTTTCCAGACATCTGTAGCTAATCGACATTAAGTCCATAGCAGCCGAGAGATATCTGCAATTTTCTGTATTCTGCCAATGATTGTTTCCTTTCTATAACTGCTGGGAACTTATCTGGTTAGCTGAACACGTCTCAGGCATATAATCGATACTTTAAGGTCATCAAATTAATAGCGCCCAGCTCACTGAAAAATATGGTGCAAAGCTACATCTATTCATTATCACTTAATCAAGACTTTGTGCTACAGTGGGATTTGTCTTTAGGCTTGAGTTACAGGCTGGAAACAATAAATGTATTTGTTTCACATGCATGGAAGGAAGCATTTTGAAAGAATTTGGGTTTAAAAGTGGATTGGAGTTGGAAAAAATCCCTCATCGACCCTGCCTGCAAGCAAACACTGTCAGCAATAAGACGGGAAAATGAAGAGAATGTAAAAGTGGGACGGGAAGAATCTAAACTGAATGTAGTCCGCTGTTTGTGTCCTCAGTCAAAGGATGCAGGCAAACAACCTGCTTTCCTGGTATCCACATACATAACATGATTCATCTGGTTGTTAACGTTATTTATTTTTATTTTTTTTGTAAACAAAGGGAACAATTTAGCTGAAATTTAACAGGCCGGATCCTCCCGTCCTCCTGCAGATCTCTTTATTTGATCAGCTCTGTTTAAATCAGGGATGATTTATGAAGGAGAAAAGAACAAGGGCGAGGGGGGGTGATGAAAATGTACTGGGACACATCCAGAGTCAATATGCTTCTTTTAAAGTAATGCATTAGGGAGAGGGAAAAATGGTTATAGAACGAGAGAGCTCCCTTTTTCATATTTTTCCGTCTCAGTCATTGTATTCTTCAAACCGGAGATTTTTATTTATTTTTTTCCCCCCTAAGCTCCAGGCGTTTTGCCCACAACTTCTTTTTCAGAGTCACACTCACATTAGTCCGTGTTTTGGCTCGAAACCAATAATATCTGGTTCCGCATTAGTGGTTTCGGAACAAATAAGACACCAATTCTGTATCTCAAGAGCGTTTTCATTTTCAGCGTCCCAGTTTCAAGTGTAGTAGTCCTCAAAAACACTCCCCGTACCTGAACAGAGTGTGAGAGGAAATCTCAAACCTTTCACCGAAATGATTCCAGTTATTGATGCTCTGAAGCTATGCTCAGATTTTTGTGTCTGATCTCTGTGTATATCTGATGTCTTAACAGCATTTTTCTTTGTGACAATGAAGCAACCCGGGTGTCGCTAGCATCATCCTTTTTATTTTTTTAAAGAGTGTGATAGAGATGTGTGTTGTTTGTTTTTGTTTTTGAGTTGGTGTGCAGTCTGTCTCTGGCTCCTTCTGTATGCATATTTCTGGGATTGTTTCTTATGATTGCAAAAATGAATCATCAAGCCACCAATTAAAATATTTCATTTTTACAGACCGGGCTGTGTTGTGGTTGTCACTGCGTGTCATTTCTGATGTTTCCCATTCTGTCACTTTATTATCAAGCATGAAAAATATCTCCCTTTTTTTTCTTTTTTCATAGCTGGAAATTACATCCAAGGTACTGAACTTGAAAACGAGCCACATGTTCATTTACACTCAGTGATTTTTTGACAGCTTGAGTGGGAGCCGAGACCTGCAGGTTTCCACACTCCCATTCACAGGCCAATTTGTAACTTAAGGATTTCTTTCTTTTTTTCTTTTTTTACCTCTCGCCTACACTAACTGCAAGACTGTGACCCCATAAACATGCCCGTTCCCCCACCTAATGATGGTCCTCAGTCCTGTCGCCAGTGATCTACAGCCTAATTCAATCTGCAGACACTCCGAGCCTGCCTGATGCACTTATATGCACACAAATATGCTTCTTCCTCTGCTGTGGCAGGTGGGTGTTTGCAAGGAAGAGGACAGCCTGTATAAATATAATTCCTTGTCCTTGGCTGAGCTTCCAGAGGAGAGAGGCCTTCACCCTGCCTCATCAACACACCAGTGAGCTTCAACTCTGACCTATCGAGGCAGGCGTAGAAAATAATTTGCCAGGACAGTGACGAGCAGGGGCAATTGGCTGGAGGAAGATCAAAGCTGGCACGGACAAGAGCAAGAGTGTCGGGGAGATGAGGAATCAGAGAGAGTCTTTATGTAGGGCAAGAGGAAAGAGATGCTGTTTTTTTTTTTGTTTGTTTTTTTTCTGCCTGACATACGAACAGAAGAGCGGGAGAGAAAAGGAAGAGCTGCGAAGCCTCTCTGGCAGCTGGCAAATGGTGTATTAGACTGAACGCAGTCTTTAATCCTCCCCCTAGCTCTGGGTCGCTGTCATTTCAAGTGCAGCTGGACTGAACAAACAATAATGGCTCGACCGTTGCAGAGGGGTGGACAGCTTTTGTGCGGCTGAACGTGTGCATGTGAGTGTTTGGGAGAGAAAGCGCTCGCTCGCTTTTGCAGTGGGAATCCAGCTCCGAGTTGATTGTACGGACTCTGGCTGCAGTCCATTATTAGCAGGTCAAACTGGCTACAGCTCCTCAGTGCTGGTCCCATACGTGCGCCGTGCAAACAAAGAAACTCTGGCGTTATTACTGCTTATTTTCAGCGTGGAATTCTGCAGATAAGTTCATACTGAGTTGCTCCCTTACGTGCATTGAGCCAGGCTATTGTAGTTCTGGAGGACTGCCCTGTTGGCGCTGGCAGCTGGTCACGATGGAGTTTGGTCTTTGTGTCTGGGCTTGAGTCATTTCCAGCAGTGGCATGGCTTAGACCCTCATCGTCAAATATACAATGTGGATAAATCTCTCTACACAAACAATTTGCAGAGTTTCAGTACCCTGTTTTGTCAGATTGTGAATGCGGAGGGCGGTGAGGGAGAGACAGCAGTCCAGAGTGGGAGTACGCATTTTTCCCTTTAGCAATAAAATAAATATGATTAGATGGACCATCTGGGGCTGTTATCTGACCTTCCACTCCACGTCTGGCTAATCTCCCAGGTCAACACCAAATCACCTCTCGTGATACTGCAGGATTGAACAGAAGAATCTAACCTCCCAGGCAGTGCTCTGCTGACTTACGCTAGTGGGAGTCCGATCTGAAGGATCTCACAATCCTATTAGGCTTGAAAAATGTGTGTTCATTATGTTTGTTTGCACGCACGTGTGTGTGTGTGTGGAGCTTTGGAGCTGTGGGACAGGAGCTCATAAAGAGCTGATCTGCTGCAAACTTATTAACCTCAACATAAAAGCCTGATAAATGTTGATGTTGGGGAAATGTAACAGGACACAAACCCGCGGGGCCTGGGCCAGCCCATGAGATCTAAAAGGCTGCTTAAAAGGGATAACATATTCACATGAAGTGACACATGGATCCTTCAGAGAACACATTAAGCGTGTGTGTTTATGTATGAGTCTTAAAAGAAGGCACCTGGATGTTGTTTTTTTGAACATTTTTAATAGACTAAGCAAATATTTTACTCAAAAATATACATTTATCAGGGTGTAATTAAGGCTTCCCAACAAATTAATGCATTCTTATAAACTTTGAATTAATCAATTTAAAATACAGAGGTGCAGGCATCAGTTTGTGAAAGCGCCATGTAAGAGTTTCTGTGCAAGAGTAAATAAACGTGACTATATATTAACAGCTGAGGCGAACAGCGAACTGACAGCCTACACTCACTGCAGATGAATGATGACCAGAGTTGTCATACTGTAGCCACCAAGCCAGGATTATCCACTTTCAGTTCACCCAGCCTGCAATCTACTGCCATCTAGTGGTGAGATGCTACATATTGTACCTTTAAGTTGTGGAGACGTTTCACCTCTCGTTCAAGAGGCTTTTTCAGTTCTAAAGCTAAAAGCTGGAGAATCCCAGCTAAAGCCTAGTGGGGGTTGTCCCCTTCAGAGGTAATCGTTGACCCTCTATTGATCATGTGAGGGTGTGGATCATTGCCATCACTGGGGGTTAAGGGTGAAACTACTGTAAGACCTTGGCTGACTTACTCACGTCACCTGAGGTAAATTTGTGAGTGGGGGTTGAAGCAATGCATTGTAGGTGGTTGACGTAAGCCACCACCTCTGTCCAGTGATAGTCATTCACAGTGGACATGCATTTGTGAAGTGGCTGTTTAGTTTCTCCTGCGTACAGATCCAAGCACTCCTCTCTGCCCTGTACAGCATATGCTACATTGTTTAGTTAAGCTGTGGTGATGAAGTCCAGTTGCCTTCCTTCTTTTCAAGCTCTCGAGACTACCGTGACCTGGATGACTGAAAACCTGCGCAGATGTTTATGTACGAGTGTAAACAAAACGGTCCTCGTCTCCGAGTGTATTTATAGGAAGCGAGCTCAGATCAGCAAAGAGTTTTTGGTCGCTGTTATGTGGTGAATTAGCTTCATGTTAGTGACCCCGGCTGACCCTCATTATACAGTCAGGGACACATTTAATTAGCAGCAACTCACGTGAAACGACAAAATGTATTAATATTAATGGAGGTTTAATTGAGGTCGTTTTGGTCCCCCGTCGAGGCTTTCAACCTCTAAAATGGCTGACGTGCGATAGTGTGAGGAGAGGGAGACCACAGCCCGAGCTCGCCATTTCGAATGTGACCCCAGAGAAGATGGCAACCATCTCCCATAATTCATCTGAAGATGTCACCTTCCTGACAGATGAACAGGCCCTGTGGGCAATGTGTGTGTGCATGTGTGAGACGGGTTTTAGCCATACTTATGCGGACTAATGGGATGTTTAGGCCTGTCCTAATACGGCTGAGTTTTCTGTGTATGTGTTAGATTTTGCGAGTCTGTCCGCATGGGCACGTCAAAGTGAAGGTCAAATCCAGAAGGATAATTAATGTTGCTGCTTTTTATATAATGTTAAATCAAACCCTGGAACTGCTCCCTCTGGAGGATCAACTGTCCAAGTTAATTTAGGCTGCTAGAGCGAGTAAATGAAAAAGCAAGAGCCATGTCTCTGCACCCTGGGACACTGTCTCCGTACCTTTCATCTTCTTTTTATCAAGACCACACAACAGGTAGAAAGGCAGTCTGGCACATTTTACCAAATCTGCCCCACAGGGATTGTCTATCCAAAAGATATCACACAAACTCAAGGTAAAGGTTTACAAAATGATCCCAGGTGCTCCTTTCAAAATAAGAGGGTTTTCAGTTTATCTGCTTTTTCATTACCACACAACAAATACCTTTAACCAAAGGGACAGGTATGCCTGCTTCTGAATGAAGGATTTATTTCCCATGGTTATTACACTGTGCATATAGAATATGTAATTCCATGAGCTGCATTTCAGAGTAATACCTAGAATCCCAAGTACATATAGCTCAAAAGCCACTACACACTGAACAATGCTCTGTCTTTTACAGTTCTACAACAGGTGAGTTTGGGCGGGTCTCAGATTTGGATCAGCACCGGAGACTTGACTTCAGAATATGCATGCTAATCAGTCACAACATTAGGAAGTGAAACATGTTTCTTATCATAGTGAAATGTGTGTAAAGGGTTGAATGTATTGGCACCAATTTAACAATTTGTCCTTGAAGTTGATGGGCAAGTATAGTATTCTGAGTGAGATCAGGGTCATGGACAGTAAAGATTGATCCTAATTTGACATAGACAAAGTGTATGGAGAAGGTCAGGAGAGAGGTACAACAGTGAGTGTCTATTATAACCATAAACAAGTGTTGTCAGATTTTAATGTATGGGGAGAGCAGCAGATTGGGAGCAGCTTCATTTTTCAACACAGCAATGATCCCACATACACTGCCAATGTGGTAAAACTATACTTGGATAGAAAACAAACAATGCAACGCTATCAGTCATAGATTGGCCTCCCCAGAGCGTGGGCCTCAATAATATGGTAGCAGTGTGGAATCATTTTGACAGAGAACGGAACAAAAGGCAGCCAACATCCAATGAAGAGCTTTGAATGCCCTTCAAGAAGCCTGGAGAACTATTCCTGCAGACTACTTAAAGAAATTATAAGAAAGCTGAATAAGACATTTCAGCTGTGTTGAAGAACAGCGGCAGTAAAGTGAACTGACGAGCCAGGGGGATACTGGCGGGAGGGGCTCTTGCAAGGCTGAAATGAAAAGTTTGCTTTTGTTTGCAGTTTTTTGTTTCAAGTAATTAGCATCATAATTAAGCTGCCTGAATAAATAAGTTGGGAGACTGAACCTTGATTTAAAAGGATTGTGTAGGCTTTCTAATGCCCCTTTCACCCTTTACAAAGTACGACAAACCAGTCATTTCTATTCCCAGAAAAGCAAAACTGAAGTATCAAACACAAAAGAAAGGGAGGAAAGTAAGCAAACTAAGGGAAGTCAGCTGTGAGCTGAGTCTCGTGCTCAGCTCACAGCTGACTTCCCTTAGTTTAAGTTGGTTGGTTCACCTATCACCAGGTGGTAAAGAAAGTGAGGCAATGTGGGGTGTGACACTATATCTATCAGAATGACCCAGCACAACTTAACACAATGAAACTCATGGCCCTTAATTTCAATAACAACCAGAGAGTGACTCCAAATATTCAAGGTGAGACACAAGGTGAGCTCATATAGTGGCAACTGACAGTTATTCCAAGCAATTATATGTTCTGAGAGCAGGTTCAGTTGAAAACATTTTGAGGAAGCCAATGCATTTCAAGCAGTTGAAAGAGTAGTTTAAAAATACCACAATGACTCTGCTTTTTAATTTAACTTTTTTTAAAAGTAGGTTGTCAGTAATATGTGGATGAATAGATTTATTTATCTTTTTCTAGTTCTAATAAAACACCATCAGACAGCACACTAACACGTGTACACCCTGGAAAACTATTTAATGTTTTACTTAATCACACAGTATAGCCACAAGACTGTTAGAGTGAACACTAACAGAAAATAGCTATTATATATCAAATCATTGCACATATCATAAACCTCATTTGACCTAATGCATTGTAACATAATGCTGTTCAGCCAACTCAACCAAGGTACTATAATTACACTGATGCAGGTCTATAAACACAAATAGGTTTGGATACTTATTTAAACTGACTATTATCGAGATGATTTCATTATTTACAGTCATTACGATGTGCCTTAGTCTCTGACCTTTGATGTGCCATAGCACCAAAAAGGTTGAAAACAACATCAGGCTGTCTGTGCAGCAGAAGATATAAGTCATAGAAGCTGATGGAAGTGAATATGCAAGAACAATAATGGCCGCCCTGAGGGTGATGGTGAGGATGAGGAGCAGACATAGTGAGTTAGAAACTCAGATTTGACTTTTAAGCTTTGTTTATAAACCATAAGCATCATGAATTCTTATATAAATTAAGAAAATAATACAATCATAAACTTAATACTCAAAGCAAAACTTACTTAACCATATAAACCATGCATATTTATGAATGTATCAGTAATTTATTTTATGCAATATGGTATATGAACACTTCATTATTTGCTACCCTAATGACTACTACACATTACTGTATACAGTTGTTGGCTAAATTATTTGGTCAAAAAAAAATCATAAGATGTGCAAGACACACACGAATCAAGAAAGAAAGGAGGCCCACAGAGACTGCCTGGAGTTCTGTGCTACAGTCCTGTTGAAGAATAAATATTGTCACACCAAATATTGACTTTCAAGCTTGTTAAAATCTTACAAACTTTGCTTATGCCTGATTTACTGTATTCCCATTTATGTTTCCTCATGTTTCAATAAATATTTATCCAAAATATTAAGAAATTGGGAATGGTTCAAGACCTTTCCGACTGCTCATGCTGACCACTGTCAAAGGCCTATAGTGGACATATGGGTGTCAGAATTCACTCATAGAGCAATGGAAGAAGGTCCTGTTTGGATGGTTTTATGAAGTGCATCTTGTGCATGTGTCAGTTACATCGGTAACAGAAATCAGAATCTTTATTGTCATTGTGCTTTAAGAATAACGAAATTGTGTGCAAACCCATTCGGTGCAAGTGAAAAGTGAAAAAAGCGCATTTTTAAAAGAAAAATAAATAAAATATTTATAGTATATACAAGACAAGAGAAACTACTGTATATAAAAAAGAGAAAGTACTGTAACAGGAGACAGAAGGGTGCATGATTGGCAGAGGTGGCAAAAGCACAGGCGTTCTTCACTTACAAATGCTTGTGTTAAAAAAATATTCAGGTAAAGGTTAAAATACTGATTCAATTTCTTTGCTCAAGTAATAATTAAAAAGTACTGACTCTGAAATGTACTCAAAGTATAAAAGTAAACAGGAGCTCTTTGGAAGACATTTCTACTAGGTATTTTTGTGAAAAGCTATCTGAACCTCATGTCATACTAATATAAAAATACAATAATTCAAAATGCAAGGAATTACAAACTTACAAAACTACAAAATTTAGCTGGGATAGGCTTCAGCTCTCCCAGGACCCTTATGAGGATGAGCAGAAGAGAACGGATGGTTCTTCCTCCATCTCTGAGTAAAGTTATCACTCATTCTTTTCTCTTTCTGAGAAACACAGCAGATGCACATTTAACTAGCAGACACACTGCACAGAAAAACTACACAGGGAAATGTTGTATTTGAAATGATATGCTTTCAAAAGCGACCCCTTTCATTCCTTTTTTGTAGCATGAGCTAGACGCTGTAATACAGCAACCACAACTTCTGTACATCTGCACCAAAAAGATAATAAATAATGCATGAACTATATGCTTTTTTGGTTCTTTCATCTCATCTCATGTAATTATATTTACCTACAAATACTTCGCATAAACCACTTTTTAAACAATACAACATTTTACTGTTTTTAAACAAATTTTCAACACATAAACACTTCCTTCTAACTGTATGACGTTTTTAATTCTCTTGTAATTTCATTCTTAGCATAGACTAGGAATGTCTTGTTATTTCAGCTTGTCTCATTTACAGTTTCAACACTGTTCAGCTGTTACAGACATGTCAGAATCTTCCATGCAAACTGTTGGAGACCACAGCAATCACAAGCAGATCGATGCAGCACTGTACACCTCTTTGCAACCTTCAGTAACCACTTGCCAGCTGTTTAAAACTAAGGTCTAAGAACAAAAGAAGAGAGCACAAAAAGCAAAGAAATGACTGAACTGTATAAATAGAAAAGGCTAAATAACGGTGTCTTTAGCCAATAATTTATTGTTAACTGTGTTCGAGTTTGCATTAAAATTAAAAATTAAAAAAAATATTCTGTTGGAGTCTTTCTTCATTTGTGTTAATCCAATTTTTGGAAGTTTTCTCACAGTCCTTTTGAAAGTTCTGATTGATGGTTGATCAGTGTGAAAAAAAAAGAACTCAAGTTTGACTATCTCCATCAATATAGAGATCAAATGTGCCTATGTCCTGCAGTTTTTGCTGGTGGGTTTATTTTAATTTTTTCTAAGTAGGAAAGGGACAACAGTCTTTAATCACATGTTTATATGTAATATAGGAGGACAGTTGAATAGTGGAACATCTGTGATGCACAGAAGTATTAGGTAGTATATAGTATAAGTAAGGTTAAGCTACTACATAATACAGCGGCACCCCAAAAAGTACAGTATATTTACACTGTAAGATGTAAAATTAAAAATTAACCATACAAAATGCCTGGAAATTAGGCACTTACTTAAAATGACTTACACTATAATTATTTTTTCTTTCTTGTTAAATCTTGAACTATTACCCCCTTATTCTAGTCTATTTACTACTAAGTATTTGTAGGTAAATATAATTATATTGTAATTCCAGGTGATAATACGTGGAAATTCCATTTAATTCTAAGATAATTACACCCTTTGTCAGGCCCGTATTAAAAAGTGTTTGTTACCTGAAGCACAATGTTACTTCCCACCTCTGACCATTGGGAAACAAGCTAAAAGAGACAAGTCCTTGGTTAGTGCTATTGCCAAGAGCTGGCAATACTTTCTTTTCAAGAATCTTTAAGTGGGCGCTGCTTTTTAAATAACATCCAATGAATGTCAGGATCCAAGGTTGGCGAGCACTCTAACTACATTTGTCAGTGGTTTTAATAATATGGCTTATTAAATTATGTATTTTCTGCTTCTCACTTCTTACACTTTTAAAAAATAATGTCCTTTCATATAGTTACTAACACTAACAACAACAATAATAATAAATATAAAAAGAAAAAGGATTTTGACAGTCTTTGTTTTTAATTAGTGAATTAATTATCAGCGAAATTTGCAGTTCACCGTCTAAGGCACGTCTCATTTGTTAATCATTTATTGCTTGAGAGGTTCAGTCATTTTGAACAGGCAACATTGTGGTTGCCTAATGAGCCTGTCAGGACCCGCCCACTCCACAGCGGATCATGAATTCAGGAAGCTACCGAGCCGGCTTCGGTGAGACTAAATCATTCATTTTCTGTATTGTGGAGCTTCATACGCTTGTAGCTAAGGCTGTTTATTGTCGTTTCAAACAGAATTTGACATTTTGTGCGTGTAAGTAAACAAAAACAGGTGCAATCGGGCAGTTTTCCTTTTGTGCGGGAGGCGTTAGCTAGCATTAATTTCAGGTAGCACTAGCTCGCCGTGAGTTTTTCGGCTCTGAATGGGCTCTGAAGAGTAAATATAGCAGACATTAGAGCTGGTTAAACCAGTAAAATCTGAACGTGTGAGTTTGTTACAATTAGCAGTTAGCTCGTGATTATAGCTATTATGACAGCTCTGAGGGTTGTCATTGAGACAGCCCGGATGTCCAAACTATGCACTCATTGGACGGATGAGCCACGCTGAACTCTCCTATTGGATAGAAATGATGGCACGTTTTGTTTACAGCTTCAGCATCCTGCTCTGCTGTAATTAAGCGTAACACTATTAAAGAAATCTGTAACGTTATGATATGGCGATGTCAATTCATGTATTTCCTCCTCATCAGTTTGGCTCTTCTTTTTGTCCTCTCAGACCTTATATCTTAGAGTTATTTAGAGTTTGACTTGCTGGTCACCCAGGTGTCTTTCAATGAAGTGTAGTGTACCCAGCGGATTATACATAACCACTGGTTCACTCCCCATTGGTTGTTTTGTGGTAGGGTATTTGAACTCGCCCTTTTGGCCCAGAAAACACAGTGGCCCCTTCTACCAGGCAGAGTATCATTATTGACCATAGCAAGATAGCTTCCAACTATTGTGATGTTGGATTAGTTAAAGCAACACCACCAGCCTGAACCACTGATAGGATGCAGAATGGGTCCATTCTTTCACTGTGTACCTTCTGCTGTAGCCAGCCTGCTTTAAAGTTTGATGTTTTGTGCATTCAGGGATGCTCTTCTGCATACATTGGTTGCAACCAGTGGTAATTTGTGTTTATGTTGGTTTCTTATCAGCTTAAAGCAGTCTGCCCATTATGCTCTGATCTCTGGCATCAATGAGGCATTTTTTCTCAGTGAACTGCTGCTCACTGGATATTTTTTCTTTTTCTGACCATTTTCTATAAACCCTAAAGATGAATGTGAGGGAGGAAATTTCTGAAGAGTAGCCTATCAAGGAATAGCAACGATACCACGTTCAGAGTCATTTAAATCCCCTTTCTTCCTCATTTCGGGCATCAGAATGGGGAAGAACTTTACATGCCTAGATTAATTGAGTTTCTGTCATGTGATTGGCTTATTAGATATTTGTGCTTAAAAGCAGTTGAACAGATGTAAAGATGAAGTGGCAGGTGAGTATAAATACATTTACTGGTGCTGGCTTTTGTCATTATATATTTATAGTCTATTCTTTGGAGATCTCTATCACCAGTTCCTGTAATAATGTCTCTGACTGAAATAGGCAGCACTCGATTGATCAATTTTGTGTGGAAGACGAGTGAAATGATACTTGATAGTATCAGGCTATATGTGAACATGCACAGACCCCGAGGCAAAAGGTCTAGGTTAGTAGACAAAGCTGATAACTGCTGTTTTGATACCTGTTAATTCTGACCAGGTTTTTAGAGTTTATTGAGCCAGGTAACACAAAGAAACAAGGTTACTGGTGCATCTTCTTTAGGCCTTTAAAGGCTCTAAGGCTTTTTTAAGCCTTTCTAAATACTGAACTCCTAAAAAAATATTTCTCAAATGCAACAATATGGAAAACCTGGCATCGTACCGATGTTTAAATTTGACAGATGATCCAGATACCAGCATTAATTATTTATTTCATTAATTTTTCATTGCTGTTTATTTGTCTTTGTTGATCTCTGATCCAGGGCAAAAATTGATCAGACACAAAAAAGTTAACCTCAGCCACCACCTTTGGTAAATGTTATTTTGTTCCCACACGGTAATCGGCAAGGTCTGACATTGCTGTGTGGTTAATGCATCCCAAAAGCTAGAAGAAAAATTGTCATATTAACATACGATAAAATATAACTAAGATAACTTTTACAATCGTGAATAGGAAGCATTGTGTTATGTTATTTGCAGCTAAACTTGCACGGGTAAATGATTCTGCATAATATGAGGAATAAAATGTTTAAAAATCCAGCTTTGTTTAGATTAATTACAGTGTTTTTTCCATGAAGTAATAAATAATGACCAGGTGTTTCTTTTCTTTAATATTTAAATTATGTGGGTGTATTCTTGTATAATTGCTAAGTATTCAAACATGTAGAATCAGTTGCACAGCTTGAGGAGACGATCTGGTACCTTGCTTTAGGTGAACACTTCACAACCGTGCTTGAATTGCTTAGCAAATTAGCAGTATCCTACTGTGCTTGGAAAGCCTTATGTTGTCGGCAGCACTGCTGAAGGCGGTATCACGATGTTAATAAGAAGTCTTAAGGATATTTTCTGACACTACACTTGTTGAAGCAGCGCAATGTGTCCTACTATTAAGATGATTATAAAGTCTAGACCACATAATCATACATATGTGTAAAACAATAATATTAATTTTGTTTATTTTAATTTTAAATGACTAGCTTGGAACCATTTATTGTTTGAGCAGACTTTTTATTTAATAACAGGATTTGATCAGATCTCAATATTATTCAGTGGAAAGCTGATAAAAGCCTGTTATGCACACCCTGTGGCACTGAATAATGGATCGTTCAGTGCCGTCAGAAATTAGAGTTCACCCACCATACTGTGGTCATATAAATACATACAAAGGCAAAAACAACGCTGATTTTGTCCATTAAAATATCAGAATTGTTTGACCTTGCTAGTGAAACAGTTTTGCGTGTAGTTTAGTTAACAGACTAACATAAAAAGACCGCAAAGGAAGAACTAATCCTTCCATCTATTTATTTTGTTGTCTGTTGTGGGCGCAGCAGCCTGAGCAGAGAAACCCAGACCTCCTCCTATCCAGGCCACCTCCTCCAGCTTATGCAGGAGAACACTGTGGCCTTCCTAGGGCCGCTGAGAGATATAGTTGCTCCAGTGTGTCCCGAGACTACCGCAGGGCCTTCTCCTGGTAGGACATACCCAGAACACCTCACCCAGGAGGCTTCCTAATCAGATGCCCAACCCATCTCAACTGGCACTTTTCAATGTGGAGGAGCAGTGGCTTTACTCTGAGACCCTCTCAATTGACTAAAATCTTTACCCTGTCTCTAAGGGCAAGCCCAGCCGCCCTTCTGAGGAAGCTCATTTCTCCCGCTTGCATCCACCATCTCATCCTTTTGCTCGTGACCAATAGATGAGTGAGGTGGGGACTTAAATCGACCTTGCTCAGAAAGGCTAACTTTATTTTTGTCATATCGCTGTGCAATATAAATACAATAAAATCAATCAATTATGTTAAAATCAGTGCCCTTACAGTCACTGAATATTGGTGTTTAATTATGGTGAAATCCAAATATAAGTTGCTAAAAATAATATCACCTGGAAATGTTGTTTGCAAGCTTTAAATCTTGGGGCCAAGAACTCATGAGAGCATAAATGAAATTATATCATAAGCAAAAATGTGTAAAAATGGCAATGTGTTTTCTATTTAAGCGCTGTTGCTCTTTCTTCAGAGGTCTCTTTGAAACATTTCCTTGTTTCAGGAGCTTTTACTCTCAGTTGAGATGTTGTATCCTACGGAGGGTCTATTGAAGCAAATTCTAGGTAAAAAAAAAAAAGCACCACAGTACAAAGGTTAGAACTGCACATAGACGGCCTTATTTGATCCCTAAGTCCTTATGGCCCCATCCATGAAGAAAACCAAGGTTTAAATATGTTCAATTCAAAGGTCATCTTTAGTAGATAAAAGTGTCAGTAAACAGTAGCACCAACGCTTTAGGACAGAGTTTAAGCAACTAAATGTTATTAATGTACAATTAATAATATATGTTGATTATACACAGTCGTTGTAGTATGTTATATCTGTATGTTTTTATTTGAGAGATAATTAACTGCATTCTTGGAAATCTGCATAAACAGAGCTGAATTTGTTAAAGGAAATGATTTATTGTTATTAAAGGTTTGACAGTGGCTACATATTGTGTTGTATTTCCGTTTCCATGTTTTTATTGTCTTCATCTTTCAATGGCATCTTTGTGGTCACTGAGCTTGTAGTTTGTTAGGATCTGCCTCTGTGTTTTATCTCTGTCGGCAGTGAGATGTTCAGCCAATTTGTACAGAGCCAGATAACATTATAATCTACTTTGGAGGCTGAGTGGGCCCGGTTCTTCACTACCGCGTAGCACAATGGGCGGGATGATACTATCATTCACACTGTTTATTTTGAGCTCGACTTTAACAGCAATGTGGAAATCTTTAGCCTCACTTCCCAACTCTTCTTGTTCCCTCAGGTGTAGGCTTGAGGATGTGGCTTCTGTGGATCGTGCTGCTCTCGCTGCTCTCTGCAGCATCTGGGGGTGCGGACTCAAAGGCTGTCACAACCACTCTTACAACCAAATGGGCTGATACACCGCTGCTGCTGGAGGCCAGGTATGACACTGCACTGCTCAAAGGGAGCAGCACTTTGGCTGCATTACATATAAATTACATTTCAAAAGGAGATAATAGATAAATCAGTGTTCTGAGGTCATTACTGTGACTGTCCTCTAAGTGAGTTTAAACTACACTTCTGTCTCACTGATATGTCCTTGAGCAAGACTGTGAATAATTAAGGGCTTTAGGTGTTGTGCTGTTTGCAGTAGCTAACACTATGCATTTCCAGCTTATGAGACCACCACTTTCATATTCTTCTTCCCCAGTGAGTTCATGGCAGAGGAGAGCCAGGAGAAGTTCTGGGACTTTGTAGAGGCCAATCAAAGCATAGAAGGAGAGCATGACGGTAAAGTAAAACTTTGGACTCTGTGGACAAGATTTCACTTTTAGTTTCTGCGCCGTGAGCAGCTGAATTTATGATGTGTATGCAGCATCTTGGCAGTAATTGCATTGTCAGTGTTTTAGCCACATACTCGTTGGAGCAATAACACAATAAAAAGTGTATCTCAGTTAGAGCAGCACTGCTGTAACACAATTTCAAGGGGACCTATTATGCTTTTCCTTATTCTCTTTATTATATATACTGTACCAGTGGTGGTTACTCATATTAAATTTGGTCAGATTTTCCGATATTGAGGTCAGCGCTTGTGCAAGTAATCCCAGTGAAAACTCAGGCTTCAGATTGCTCTAAACACAGTTTTTTCTTTTTCTCTCTTTTTTTGATTATGGCACCTTATGTTGTAAGTGAGAACAGATATTCTCTTAGCACAGCAGCCCCGTCCACCTGCTGTTCAGACCTTCCGTTTGTGAGGCGCAGCGAATTAGAAGAAAGTTTGCTTACAGGGAGCGTGACCCTGAAGCGAGATAAGATGATCTGTGGTTATTGCCTCACAGCCCAGTGTAACATAAAAAAGGATTATTCTGAATTGTGAATTCTGCAAAGCTATTTAATATAGATTACAGTAATTAAATATGATGGATAATAGGTCCTCTAGAGAGGGGCGAGACCACACCGAAATCTTACATGTGCACATTTGCTGTCCCCACACAGACACAGATCAGGCCTACTATGATCTGATCATGAAGAGAGCCAGTGCCTTGCTCAGCTCCGTCCAGTTAAACATGCTGAAGTTCGCACTCTCACTGAGAGCTTACTCTGCAACAGTACACTCCTTCCAACAGGTAACAGCAGGGCAATTTAAAGCTGTTTTGAAGGCTTGAGCATACATGTGAGTAGGATGATATTATTACTGATTATGCTTTTTTGGGGTATATTTTTAGATAGCGTCCACTGAGCCTCCTCCTTCTGACTGCTCAGCTTTTTTGAGCATCCACGGAGAGAAGACCTGTGATACAGGGAAGTTAGAGGCACTCCTAAAAACTGCACCTCAAAGGTAAAAAAGTCACATACATCTAAAGCAAAAGGATTACGAATTATATTATTAAGGGCAGCTTTTTTTCTCTCTTCCAGGACAAAGCCATATCTTTTTAAAGGTGATCATAAATACCCAGGTTCAAATCCAGATGCTCCTGTTGTGATTCTTTACGCCCAGTTTGGGACGACAGATTTCCAGAAGCTTCACCAAGTCATTCTATCCAAAGTTAATGAAGGCTCTGTGACCTACGTGCTTCGCCACTACCTGCCTGTAAGAATTGCTTTACTTCTAATATAATTTAAATGAGAAGATCACATTAGATAGTTTGAGATTGAGCGTATTTAGGTCACTACTTGTATATTACTATGTGAAATTATCAATAAAGCAAATGTTTTCCATGTCAGGAATAGTTTTATAAGTGTAAGTTGGTTTATGGTCATGTGGTGAAATCCCAAAGTTACTTTGGGCTCCCATCCGAGTCTTACAAAAAAAATTCTGCAGTTTAAGACGGTCCTCATTTACACCTGGGATGAAAAGAGCTTCTCCAGTTCCTCATGCTAGACTGCAAGTTTCTCAAGTTGGATTACTTTCCCCTCACATGCAAATCCATTTGATAGCGTTTTTCTTTTTTTCCTCCCCCTGATTATGCTAAATTATTCTCACCATCTGTCTTTCAGGCAGGAAGTCCTGGGCACTAGAAAGGCTGTAACATTTAACTCTTACTCTGTGCATATAGCTCTGGGGCCAGACCAGGGACAGTTAGTGGCTTAAGTACTTAGCAAGCTGGTTGTCTGCACATGGAAGATAGTCAGCAAGCACATGCATTTATAATGTGAGTGGGATTTTTTTTTTTACAAGTGGGAACACAAGAACGTTCACAGAGCTTTTTACATAAAACATATATATATATATTGTTTTGTCATCAGGTTAGCATAACTGTGTCTTTTAATCTGTTTGCAAATGCAATTAATTGCAATTAAGCGTTTTCTGTGTGTGACACAATTATAAGTATGTGATCAGCCCATCTTTTCTTATTTTTCTTCTTCTTCTGCAGAAGTCAAGAGGAAAGAAGGTGTATCTGTCCGGGTATGGAGTGGAGCTGGCCATCAAAAGCCAGGAGTACAAAGCAAAGGACGACACACAAGTCCAAGGTGTACATACTCACAGGAAGACACACAGTCGATACACACATGCCCACAGTGTTGTAATCCCAGAGGAGTCCTGACTTGAAAATCGAGTTAATTGATTGTGGTTTCAGGGGCGGAGGTGAATGCTACAATGATCGGAGAGAATGATCCAGTGGATGAGGTTCAGGGATTCCTTTTTGGCAAACTCAAGTGAGTGACTCTGTGTCAGCGTATGATAAAAATTCAAAGCTTGGATTCAGTCCAGGAATTGCACCACACTCTCTCAGCCAAGCCTTTCTTTTTTTTTTCTTTGTTTTTCCTCCTGCCTTGAAGCACCGACCACGTCTGTGCTCAACTAACCAGAAATAATCAAATCAATCTGAATCCAACAACTTTCTCTTAATTAGCACTTAAGTCATTTAACAGATGCATGCATTCTGTCCATCTTTCTCACTAGGACCCTTTACCCAGAGCTCAAGGAACAGCTTAAAGAATTGAGGAAGCATTTAGTTGAAAGCACCAACGAGATGGCACCTCTGAAAGTCTGGCAAATGCAAGGTGGGCCTCTTTCCAAATTTAATTGTCTTATTTCAGACATCAGCAGATTTTTCTGTTTGTAGTTTCCTTCTGAGTGATTGATTTTGACAATATGAACAGGCTCTGTAAGGAAGTATCTGTTTCTGGTATTACACATGTAAATAAATAATGATACAGCACAATGAAACAAACTTGTCAAAACTGACCGAGTCAACGTCTTGACAGGCTAGCAGAAAATAAACTGTGAGGCCCTCTCATTTTACAGGTAACACCTGTGGGCATTGCTCCTGTGACTTAATTTTTCAGAGAATCAATTTTATGATCCTGCAAATATACCTGCAGGACTTGAACTTCGTTCTCTATCTATTACTTCCATAGCTATGGCTGACAAAGACAATTATCCGATGGGAAAAATCCCATGTCCTCATACCCATTAAAATTAAATCAATTGTTAGCTGACCCAGAGCGTCCTCTGATGTTCTTACAATTTCACAGAAATATCTCGTTACACAATCATTTTAAAGATACCCTCCTTACTCCACAAATGAAAAAAAAGATCATTTCAAGGTTTTTTTCTAGCACAGAATGGGCCTTTGGGGAGTGACTACAGACAGCAGAAAACATAATCGCCGCCTACAGTAAAAGCAGTCAGCCTGTGCTTCCTAGAAGCCCATGTCTTTTCTGGGATTTCCTAACATGTGTTAAATGGAAAAAATGCCCAATATGCTTAACTATTACCAACTATAAGTTGGTAGTAGTTTGCATTTTTGGTAGAGGACTGGTTAACGCGATTTAAACAAGTGGACCAAGAGGACCTAAAAATGGGTCCACCTCAAAACAGTATTATATGAGAGAAAATAAACTGTATCTTTATTATCACATGCTAGCACCGTACAGATACTGTATTTGTTTACAATCATCTGTTAACCATGGGAGTTTCCTGAGCTATTAGAAAGTTAAAAACGCTTTCCTATTTCCTGTCTCAACAACCCTTTGATCAGGAATAAATGAAAATAAATTAACATTGGCTTCTCCAGTTGTCTTCTGTTGCTTTAACAATGATGTCATTCCATCTGTGAATCAAACTAGCAGCTGAAAATGTATCTGTATCGATCTCTGATCTACGACTGCGATCGATCAGTGTCCTCTTGATGCGTTTGAGCCATAATACCTTGAAGACATGAGAGCTTTGTCTGCAGCAATATAAACGCATTGATTAAGATTACATCATATATTGATTAACTGTTCAAACTCACTCTCACAGATGTAATCATATATACTTTTTAATTTTGTCATTTTTGTTTGATGTTATCGAGCAAATAAAAAATTATATAGGCTCCAGCTCATCTGTTATGTTTATGTTTCTTAAAGAAAACGCTTCCATACGTAAAAGGTCAGTCTATCAGTAGGTGTAATCAGGATGTGAGCGTTCGGCTGCTTTGATATTTGGCGAATAAAGGCTCCGAGGAGATGAGGGGGTTGAACTCGACTGTCAGACTGTCATGTGGGCGTCTGTCTTTATCTCCTAACCCTGTGGGGCTCATTAGCTCAGCCTGTTTACAAAGAGAGGGAGACCTCCAGAGGCTAATAATCACACAGACTACAACACCATTACAGAGATGCTCACTGCATTGAAATAATCCTCACTGCTCTCTTCCCTCCTTGCACACCAAATCTCCATGCACCCGTTTATCTTTTCCACACTTAGAAATTAAAGAGATGATAAGTATATCTGCGTTTATATCAATTTAAGGTGGTGAACATCATAAACATTATTCCTGCTCAACACGAACATTTCAGCATCGACACTTTAATGTGAATAGTAATTTGCCCATATGAAATGTATGTGTTGTACAGAGCTGCAAGCATATAGCCTTAGTCCTTTTAAATAATCAAGGGTAAGTTAACGATCTTTGAAGCAGCCCCTGTCTTTATTTTATTTTATGTCTAAGTGCTCGCATGTCTTCAGATTATGATCATTGTTTCTTTTTTCTTCTTTTCCTGTGTTTCCTGTTCTTCTTACTAATTTTTCCACTCATCTCTTTCCCATTCTGACCCTCGTTGCCTGCCTGAACATCCACCCACCTTCTCTTTTACAGATCTGAGTTTCCAGACAGCTGCTCGCATTCTTGCTGCTCCCGCTGTTGATGCCCTCAATGTTATGAAAGACCTCAGTCAGAATTTTCCCACCAAGGCCAGGTAGAGGAGAAACAAAAACACACACAGACGAGCAGTAACTACAATAAGAAGCTTGGTTTGTGTAGATTTTGGATAGTCAGCAGTTTC
Source organism: Pelmatolapia mariae (assembly GCF_036321145.2). Lineage (NCBI taxonomy): Eukaryota > Metazoa > Chordata > Actinopteri > Cichliformes > Cichlidae > Pelmatolapia > Pelmatolapia mariae. Next base: position 56,261,434 of record NC_086241.1, on the reverse strand, counting down.
ACAGTTCAGTCTTTCCTTTTCTCTCCCAGGTCAATCACTAAAACTGTGGTCAACTCGGAGATCCGTAAAGAGATTGGCGAGAATCAAAAGGTACATGTTTGATCATCTTCTATTTTTTTCCCCACTCGTCCTTTGTAACACAATGAAAACACTTCTGCTTTTGGTTAAAGATGAAAATGAACACTTTAGTCTCTTTCACTTTCTTTCAACTTCATGAATGCAGTTAATAGGCCTTCATGTGCTTGTTAGACTAACACTAAATGACTTGATCATTTCAGGTATTTTCAGGTTTAGAAACCACATGTAATTGTTACAACATGAATTAAGCTAACTTAATTTATGCAACATTTTCTCTGATCCCAACCTCAACACGATGTGTCAGTGTCTTTAGTCTTTATATTCCCCTCTCTGATGTCATACGTCTTTGCTGTGTGACTTGGGGAAAAAACAATACTGATGGCTGCTTGATGTCACATAAAAATCTCATTAGGACACAAGCTTTTCTTGTCTTCTTGCAAAGACCGGATGATGAGGCTGTTACAAGGCTCTTTTTTTGTTTTGTTTTTTTATTGACTCATCCAATCGAAGGACTGATAGGCTTATGTGATGGCAAAGCATCTGTTGTCCGTACATATCTCCACAATTCACAAGAATTGGTGCAAGATCAAGGTCATATTTGTCATTTTACAGGTACTCCTTCGTTTTCACAAGATCTGCTGCTTCTTTAAGAATATTAGTGTGATTTTTAGTGAAACAAGATTCATTTGTCCCCCTTATGGCTGTTTGTGATCCTCCCTGACTTCTCGGTGGATTTTACCAGTTACAACAAAACCTAGACCTTTCATTAAGAACTTTACATTTTACAATAACCTGTGAATTCTGGTGGATCATGAGCTGCTACATCATTGATATTCTGGTTCCTTCTTTTGTGCCTCCAAGACCTTTTCGTTGGCATAAAGTGAGTTCTTTTCATATCCATCAGAAATCTTTTATTCTTTGGGCTTCCCTGGAGTAGCTTTGTATGCTTCACAGTTCAAAATAACCTTTATAAATCTTATAGTGGGCCTTGGTGTGCCTGCTCAGTTCACCCGCTGTCTGAAAGAAGTCTCTTTAGCTCCTCCCCCTTTAGATTTGCTGCCCTTCTAAGCAGTATTTCTTGTGATTGGCTGCCCCCCACAAAGTGAGAGTAGAAAAAAACTCTAAAATTGAGTTTTGATCAGCCTGAAGCCTTAACTTTTAGCTCAGCAGTTTAGTGGCTAGGACTAAATCATCTGCTTTCAAACTGCTCGATTTCATCCTCTGTCCTATGTTTGTCTTTCTATTATCGAGGATCCTTATTCTTTTAATCTTGCAGACTGTGTCCTCTAGAGGTTAGGGATAATTTAGCTTTAGCTGTTTACCAATTTAATCCACTAAAGAGGAAGAACCGAGACAAACGGCATTATTGCAAACATCCACAATCAAGTAGCTTTTATCTCTCAAAATGAAACTACCCCTCCTGGTTTTGTTTTACCTTTTACTTTGTGATAAATTGTAAACATCATCTGATTTGAAAGGCATTCAGTTTTTGACAATGTGTGTTTTGCTTCGCCTGTTAATGGAATAGGCACTCACCCCTTCTTCTTGTCAGTGTTTTCTCTCTCTCCTTTGCGTGGTCTCCTCTCCTGAAGCTGTGCTCACATTATCTTGGTGTGCAGACAGGAGTTCGGGCTGATGGTGGGGCTGAGCAGACAAACGTCCTAATTACTGAATCGGTGATTCATTCAGCAGGCGCGCAGAGTCCTGCAGCGAGAAATGATTATTGATTGAAGTAGTTTGGACACGTGCACTTGCTCACACACAGACACGTCTTTGTCTTTCTCTCACACACAGGCATGCATCCACACACTCACACAATTTAAGTGGGATGAACAATATTTGTGTTAATCATGTCTTGTTGTAATTGCAATGTCTGGAGTATGATTAATCTGATGTCTTTGTCTTTCTGTAATGAGATTTGACTGCGCCAGAACGACTTTGAGCTTTCCTTTTGCCTGTGCAGACGCACAAACACACATGCGCGTCTCTTCTCATAGACATATTCACACACGTTTACACACCCCTTCTTTGATAATTAGATTTGTTTAGTGTGGGGTTTGATTGCTCTAAACAGGCTGATTTTGAACAGAGTTGTCAGTGCTTGTTTAGAGCTGTCAACGTGACTCGTTGTGGCTTTGTGTTGACTGTTGCCTCTAGTTTTACAGTATAATTGACTACGTGATGACTGGTTTTGATGTTGTTTGCCTCACAGCGTGGCGATCTGCTCAGCTGGTGTTGAATGGGGAGCTTGACACGAACAGGATATTTAGTCATATTGACGTTTCTCTTTCCATAGTTTTTCAAAGGAACTCTGGGGTTGCAGCCTGGGGATTCAGCGCTGTTCATCAACGGGCTGCATATAGATTTGGACACACAGGACATCTTCAGGTACACACAAAAAGACATATTTTGAGCATCTAATTTGCAGTAATTACAGCACAGAATGCATCTGTGTTGCTTTAACCTTTTGCAAATGAAAGTATATAATCAGTCAAGACCGTAGCTTGACTGATTATATACTTTAACAATTGTTTAGAACAAAATGTTATGAACTGGCGATTGTTTTGAAAATCAGTCCTCAAACGTTAGAAGCAAAATTAAAGATTTTAGTGTGTGAGTGTGTGTGTGTGTGTGTGTGTGTGTGGGGGGGGCGCTCTTAAGACCCGGGAATGTTAAGACAACTGGGCCTAAAACCGGGCAATGATGGTTGAATGATAGTCACAGAGGCAGCAAACGCTTGCATATGGAAAACTGTACCCAAGTGATATTCTCCAGTTTACTGGAAAATTCAAAAATTAGTTCTTGTATTAGGTATTAATAGGTTGTGCTGAACCAATCGATAAAATAAGTTGAGAGTGAGACTGTATAATAACGTAGATTGTTGCTTTTTCTTTGTCACGTTTTTAAAATCTGATTTCACATTCACGTATTACCTGCTGTTTAATCATTTAAATAAGCCAGATCAAAACTGAAAATAATGAGCTCTACTTATATATCTCTTTCAGATAATAAGGCAGTCTAGATGCTACACTCGAATTCTTGATTACAATACACACACACTGCACCACTTAACTCGCCTCTGTCCTTTGCTACCTGCAGTGTGTTTGAAGTGCTGCGCAGCGAGGCCCGGGTGATGGAGGGTCTGCGCTCCCTGCTAATCGAGACACCTTTTATTCACGACATCCTGAAGCTCAACGTCCAGCCCTCCGACTCTGACTACGCCGTCGACATCCGCAGCCCGGCCATCAGTGTAAGAGTGCCCGTGTTCACACACGTCCCTAATAACTAACTGTTGAATGCTGCAGCAAATGAGGGACTTAACCAAAATAAGCTTGGAAAGAAATGTGTTGCATTTGTTGTGCAATCAAGTTTCTATTTGAGCAAATTTGGAGGCATTTCAAGCCCTCCAAAATTATGGTCCTGCTTTCCTTCCGCCAGCAGTAAAAAGTAATTTGTTGTTGGCTCCTGTCTGCTCAGTCTTGTCTTTAAACTTAATTTAAACCATTTCCTCTTCACTGCATTCTCCTTTTTAGTGGATTAACAACTTGGAGACCGACTACAGGTACAGCTCATGGCCCTCCAACGTGCAGGAGCTGCTCAGACCAACTTTCCCTGGAGTCATCAGGCAGATCCGCAAGAACTTTCACAATCTGGTAAGAGCGCAATTTATTAATCAGACCCCTGCGAATCCAAATAGGTCTGAAACTTTTCTGATGAATGCTAACACGCATCTGTTGCAGGTGATCATTCTGGATCCGACCCAGGAGAACACTGTAGAACTGCTGAGCGTCGCAGAGATGTTTTATGCTAATAATATACCCCTCAGGTTGGTGTTTCTGTCATCAAGATGCATAAATTTTTGTGGACAGACATTTTCTTGGAAATTAATTATCAGCTTTTGTGAATTTGAATACACAACATATCACTTTTTTATTGCTGTACAGTAACCAGAAAAATAAAAAAAAAATAAAATAAATAAAAAAAGAGGCACTGCAGAGCATTGGTAGTCAGTAGAAATGTGTAGTTAAAAATCCATTTTAATTTAGGAGTTTTGTCAGGGATGTTTGGAAGACCTTTGATACCGCGCTGCATGTGGCATCTTGGGATGGTCAGTTTGTTTGAATACTGATGAAACAGGCAGCACACGCTGTGCATTTTAACTGGTTTTGGAAGCTTACTTGCTCCGTGTTTGTGTTTTAGGATCGGGCTGGTGTTTGTGGTGTCGGATGAAGACGACATAGATGGTATGCAAGATGCCGGTGTGGCACTCGTCCGAGCCTACAACTACATCACAGAAGAGGTGGACAGTCAGAATGCATTTGAAGCCGTCATGTCGGTGAGTCCATTGTTCACAGAAACTAGGAAGTGAAAAAGACCTTTGTAAGACTTTATCTAATCTGTGTCTCTGTTACTCTTTGCCTTTTCCACCTGTTCATCCCATTCTCTTCTCCCTCTTATAGATGTTTAACCGTGTGCCAGTTGGTGGTCAGCTGAGTGTTGGGGATGTAGTTAAAGTGCTGGAGAAGAAGTTTCCCTACGTTGAAGTCAGCAGTGTCCTCGGAGCCGACTCCAGCTATGACAGCAACAGGAAGGTGAGTCGAGCAGAATGTTTTTTCTGTTCATATTATTAATCTAAAATTACATTTTTAATAACACAGCAAATCTAAGTGTACAATTACAGTCAAAAGAGCTGTATGTAGTACCAGAATAAAAGGATAACTGAACAACTCAAGAATAGTTTGATAATTCATCAGTGGATGAATACTGGTCATTTTATTAGGTACACACATTAAACTGCTCACAAACACAAATATCTGAGCAGACAGTCAAACGGCACCAACTCAACTGAGCGTCAGAAATGGGAAGAAAGAGTATTTTAAGTGACTCTGAACGTGGGATGGTTTGTGGTAGACGGGCTGCTCTGAGTACTTCAGAAACTGCAGATTTATTCCGATTTTCCTCACGCAATCATCTCCAGAGTTTATAGAAAATGGTCTGAAAAAAGAGGAGAGAAAAAAATCAGTGAGCGTCAGGAGAAAAAACCTTGTTGTAGTCAGAGGAGAATGGCCACGCTGCTTCATGCTGATAGGAAGCCAACAGTAATTCAAATAACCACTGGCTACAACCAAGGTATACAGAAGAGCATTTCTGAATGCACATCATGTTAAACTTTGAAGCAGCAACCGCAGAAGACCACACTGCGTCACACTCATGTCAGCAAAGAACAGGAATCTGACGTGGAGTATCTGTCGTCTGATGGCTGCTTCCAGTGGGATAAAATAGTATCATGTATTTAAGAGGTTTTTAGATGCAAGAATATTAAGTGTGATTTTGTTCTAAAAGAGAAATAGAACAGCCTTTTTAAAGTGGTCAGACCTAAAACTGACTGCAGAGCCTAATAATTAAGGGTTAACCAGATAACATTTCTTTCTTTCTTCCCTTTCAGGAAGGACGGGCATACTATGAGCAAACAGGAGTAGGCCCGCTTCCTGTGGTCATGTACAACGGGATACCTTACCAGCGTGAACAGCTGGACCCGGATGAACTGGAAACTGTCACCATGCAGAAAATCCTGGAGACCACCTCATTCTACCAGAGGGCCGTCTACCTTGTCAGTTACAATCACATTTACAATAAAAGCTTATTATCTGCCATATCATTGGCATTAGAGCATCAGTCACAGTTTCTTAAAAAAATATGTTGCTGGACTTTAATTCAAAACAACCAATAATATATCTCAGTTTCATCTTTTGATATTTTGTATTTGTATTATTTTGAACAATATGCAGAAAACTGCATTTTGCATCTCAGCAAAAATAGTTTGCCTTAATTTCACAAGCAAACTTCAAATCTATTCTAATTGCTGTTCTAATTAATTCTGTTAATTCCAGATGCAGGTTTCATAAGATATATTTATTTGTCTGTCCTTTTTCTTTTAATTAGGTTTTTCTTTCCTGGACCTGCTACAAAATCTTAGTGTAAAATTAAAGGTATTAAAGGCAGAAGTTAAGCCACCATAAAGTAAACTTGCTAAAGTACACTGTCTGTCTTTGTAGTCATAAAACAAATTCTCCTTTCAGCAGGATCTTTGTGAGCATGCCATCTGTCATTTTTCCTCTTTTAATGTCAGCCCATCACACAGAGGAGCCAAATCTTTGAATTGATTCTTTCAAAGGATTTCTAAGGAATTTAAACACAGCAAGCAGCATTTAATTTGGTGGCTATAGCAGTCTTACTGGTCAGCATAGCATTAGTCATCCTACCTACCTTTTCTCTTTTCTTTTCTTTTTTTTTAACTCAAACTTATTCAGAGAAAACTTTCTAAACAAGCACCCGTAACTGCAGTGAAAAGGCCATTAACATTTAAGAAGTGCTTTTTAAACTGTGAGCAAGGAAATCTTGCAGAGAAGGACCTCCTGCATGACTGTCAGCTCTGCAGCTAAAGCGACGACTCTGACTTTTTACTTTAACCTCGCGTCTTTCCTCTCATGTCACTTGCAGGGTGAGCTGGCTACAGACCACGATGTCGTCGACTTCATCATGAACCAGCCCAGTGTTGTTCCTCGAATCAACCCCAGAGTGTTGTCCACCAGCAGAACCTACCTGGATCTGTCTGATACCAGTAAGTATGAGGGTTTCTTAAATTTCAATTTTTTTTTTAGATCATCCTCAGAAACTAATGTGCTGTCTGACCTCAAAGCTTCATGTAGAAGCACAGTTAGTTTTCCAAATATTCTTCAACCATTACTGCTACTATTTATTTCTATTTATTTGATGATTATTATTTTGTTGGCATTTTAGCTTGCAGTACAGATATGATGTAATCAAAAGTTTGTGTGTTATCAAAACATTTGCTCCACAATCAACGCTTTACTCCTTTTTTTTCCCCTCGTTTTGCAGATAACTACTTCATAGATGACTACGCTCGCTTCTCAACGCTAGACACAGTAGAGAAGAACACAGCTGTGGCCAACAGCATGAACTATATGACAAAGAAAGGTAAGAGCACTCTGGCATCTGTTCACTGAGTAGAAAAGCATGGCTGTGGATTTTTTTTTCTTGTTGTTACTTGTGAAGATAAAAAATTTCAAAGCTAAACTCTCTCCTGGTGTATTCTCCTTCTGTCCCCTCCTCCTCCTCCACTTCCGCCTCTTATTCATGTGTTTTTTAAATTCCCTGCATCAGGGATGACCACCACCAACAGGCATGGTAATCACCCTTTTTCTCCACATTATTCTCCCTCCTACTCACTTGCTCTTTTTTTCAGTTTTCTGTTAACGACATTGTTGGCACCGTGTTTGTGAATCCACCACCACTCCTCCATCTGTGTTCAGTTCTCAAAGGACACAAATGACTAATAATTATGCATGTGATAATTGTGTACCAGTCTCCAAGCATGAGTACTAAAATGTGTTTATGTAACTGCTCACTATAACGTTGTTTGTTCCAGTGGGAGAGCATGATAGTTCACCCAGTATGATTTCAAAGTAACTGCATGAAAAGTTTGAACGGTGTGATAAGGAAGCAAAATTTGGAGCAGAGAGCAGCACGTAAGTACTCAGTGGTCACTTTATTAGGTACAGCTTGATGGTGCTGATTCCTTCAGAGCTGTCTTAGTTGTTTGTACGTGCTGGAAATGAGTCTCAGAGGTTTTTGGTCCATATCAACACGATTGCATCACACAGGTCTATTGGATCAAGCTCATTTGAGTAGAGCGGTCATGTGATGTTCAAGAAACCAGTTTGAGATGATTTGAGCTGTGCGACATCCTGATTCATTGGGCGTGGCTTCTGTTCTTAGCTGACAGGAGTGGCACTCGGTGTGCTGTAGCACATATGCTTCAAGGTTCAACATGTTGTGCATTCAGAGAATCTCTTCTGCATACTTTGTTGTCACAAGTGGTTTTTTGAGTTACTGTCACCCTATCTGGCTATTCTCCAACGACATCTGGCATCAACAAGGCAATTTCACCTAGAGATTTGCAGCTTATTGGGTATTTTCTCTCTCTGACTACATTCTCTAAATGCCAAAGATTTCCGTATGGGGGAAAATCCCAGTAGATCAGCACATTCTGAAATTCTCAGACCAGTATGTCTGACACTACCAACTATGCCATGGCTAAAGTCACTTAAATGACCTTTCTTCTCTATTCTTATGGTCTGTTTGGTAAATGATACTTATGCCTGTGAATGTGTGTGTGTGTCTGTATATATGTATTTCTGATGGGTTGCTTGCTTGTTTTTTTTTTTTAGATATAAGTGACCTTGTTTCTTAATGTTTTTATGCCTGTGAAGAACCTCTATATGTGATGTTGGACTATAAGTAAATTTGAATTAAATGAGCCATGAACAGGTGTACCTAACAAAGTGGCCAGTGAGTGTATTATCTTTGTTTGCCAACACTATTAATACCACTGAAGTTGATCTGTAGCACAACTGTGGTTGTTTATTCTTACCTCGTGTCTTTCTTCTTCTGTGGTTGTCAGATGATGCCTACATTCGCCCTGTGACTTTCTGGATAGTGGGAGATTTTGACAAACCCTCAGGACGCCAGCTCCTTTATGACGCCATCAAACACATGGTATGAAATGAGCTGTTGTTTAAAATATTGTTATAGAATTTTTTGATGTGAAGTAAACTGTGTAAAACAAATTCTGATACCTTCCAAAAGTTGCTTTTTCACAATGATATGTGACCTAACCACTCCATAAAGCTACTGCTGGATGTTTTTATTCTGCAGTTTTTCTGGGATTATACAAACAGTAACAGACAAACAGACTTTTATATACAGCTAGGCTAATGTGCAGCTGGCTATGGCATCATAGCGTGCAGACACAAGAGTGATGACTTTATTGTTGTAGAACTTGAAGGAGAGAAAAGCAAAAAGGCAGAATGCCAAAAAGTAATTGTGTTCCTTTGCACAAAGAAAAACATGGATGCAAAGCAATGAAACGTGTTCTGTGACATTAACCAAATAAATGCACATGCTTGTTAAAAAGAGGTGAACCAGTTTTAAAACTGAGGCTGTCCACTCTGTGTATCATAGTTTCCTTTACAGTGATATTCATGTGGAGTTTAGCGTGTAGACGGTCAAAACATTAAAGCCTGTAGAAGCTTACCATCTCTCCCCTCCTGTACAACAGAAAACCAGCAACAACGTCCGACTGGGGATGATCAACAACCCGTCAGCTGACCTGTCTGCTGAGACGACCCGCGTGACCAGAGCAATCTGGTCCGCCATGCAGACACAAACTGCCAATAATGCCAAGAACTTCATCACAAAGATGGCTAAAGAAGAGACCGCTGCGGCCCTGGAGAAGGGTGTCAACGTCGGCGAGTTCGCTGTCGGGGTGAGAGGGTTACACACAGAATCTAAACAGGATCATGTTTTCTTCTTTTATTACTGGTGAAATATTTAGCCTTTGCACTAAGGCACTAAGCCATCCTAGTTTTTTTACTCCTAATTTGTCCTTTTGTCAGCTGCCTACAGGATATCTATTTTTTTTGCTTCAGGGTATGGATTTGTCACTGTTTAAAAGTGGGTATGAGGCTCCCAAGTTTGACTTCCTGCTTTCCCACGCTGCTTACTGTCGAGATGTGCTCAAACTGAAGAAAGGACAAAGAGCAGTTATCAGCAACGGAAGAGTGAGTCAGAAATTTAAAACCTGTCCTAGATGTTGTATAGGTTCAAATATAGCTTATATTGATTTCAAAAATGTCCATCTACCCACATTTGCTGTAGTTATTCAGTCAGTATTTTTGTTTTCTTCTTGACAGATCATAGGTCCGCTGGAGGAGGCGGAGGTGTTTAACCAGGACGACTTCCTGCTTTTGGAGAGCATCATCTTAAAGACTTCTGGAGAGCGCATCAAAAGCAAAGTTCAGAATTTTGGAATCGAGGAGGACAGGTATTTTCAGGCTCCTCTAAGAAGAAGTTTACAGATGAACTTTTCTTGTGCAAGTTAACACTTCATTTTTCTCAGGGCCAGCGACCTTGTGATGAAGGTGGATGCTTTGCTCTCGTCTCAGCCTAAAGGAGAAGCCCGTGTGGAGTATGGCTTTGCAGATGACCGCTACAGGTACAGTTGTGTATAAATCAGATGAGCAAGATTTCTTTGTTGAGTTGAGATGTTTAAAAAGTGAGTACTCCACAAGGGTGATTTGATGGTTTATTTCAGAAGGGAGACCTTGAAGAGGTCGGTTAAAGTTTTTTTGTTTGCTTTTGTTTCTGGAGAAAGCAGGAGGATCTTAAATATGTTTTGTTTGCTTGATTTTCTCGTTGATTTGCTATTTGTTGGCAGTGCTGTGAAGATTCGTCCTAAAGAGGGAGATGTATATTTTGATGTTGTTGCCGTGGTAGATCCAGTAACCAGAGAAGCTCAGAAACTTGCTCCTCTTCTTCTGGTAGGTTATCTGTGATAACTCCTTTGAATGTGTGATCCATCATGCTTGTATGTCCAGTTGATTTATTTCCAACGTGGTCTGTTTTTGTTCTGTGTAACACCTCCCTCTCCTCGCCTCCTGCAGGTTATGAAGCAGCTGGTAAACGTCAACCTGCGTGTCTTCATGAACTGCCAGTCAAAGCTGTCAGAAATGCCCCTGAAGAGGTGAGAAAACAAGCAGTTTCTGCACTCCATGCTGAAATTGTACATCCTAGTTGCACCTTCATGGTCTTTCTATTTCCTCTCCCACATCACTTTTCATTTATCCTTTAGTTAAAGTACAGAATCATCAAATATCATATTATTATGCAGGTTTATTGACTGCATAATAATATGGACATCTGCTAACAAGTTGTTACCGTTTCTGAATCTTTTGATGTTGCTTCATGTGCATATGGCACTTACTGTAAGTCAGGATTGTTCTGTTAAAGCAGGCAGGATGTGGTGTAAAGACTCCTCCACCTGATATAAAAGTTCACCTGATTTCTGCTTGTGTGTTTGTCTTCCAGTTTTTATCGTTACGTACTGGAGCCAGAGGTGGCGTTTCAGGCTGATGGTAGTTTCTCTCCTGGGCCCATGGCAAAGTTCCTGGACATGCCCCAGTCTCCACTCTTCACTCTAAACCTCAACACTCCCGAGAGCTGGATGGTTGAGTCTGTGCACACTCGATATGATCTGGACAACATCTACCTGCAGGAGGTACAGCAGTACATCTGTTTTTAGGCAGGGTCGCTTGTTTGTTTGTTTTTAATTCTTTAATTTTGCTGTTTCAGTAACTCAACTGGCTGGACAACATATAGATAATATAAGTTGCTTATATATTGAACATTTTGGAGTCCAGTCCTCATGGAGACCTTCAGCTAATTTGAGAACCATTATTAATGTGTGTCTGTGGAGCCCCTGGACGCTGATATCGGGCTGCATAAAGTAAACTTTCCTTGGCTGTGCTTCTGTGTTTGCAGGTGGAGAATATTGTAGCAGCAGAGTATGAACTGGAGCACCTTTTGTTGGAAGGCCATTGTTTTGACGTCAGTTCGGGTCAGCCTCCACGTGGCCTTCAGTTCACCCTGGGAACAGAGTCTGAGCCCGTCATCGTGGACACTATCGTCATGGCAAACCTGGTAATTGCTTCAAAGCACGACCCTCTCTATAACACAGCTTTGATTTGTTATAGTTTAATGCTTTCCTACTTGATAAATAACATATTTTTTACTTTCCTAGACATTAATATTCTCTCAGCCTGAAACTGTAAATCTCCTTTGTTCTGCTCTGCAGGGTTACTTTCAGCTCAAAGCCAACCCAGGCGCCTGGATCCTGAAGCTAAGGAAAGGGCGCTCTGATGAAATCTACAAGATTTACAGGTAATAATGTGCAGAATTGGCTATATTCTGTCACATAAATGAAATGTCAGCCACTCCTCTTTGCTCCTGGTTCTATAAATTAATCTGAAAATCTCTCTTCTAATGTTTTCATTATCATTTCTTTCTTCTGTTGCAGCCATGACGGCACAGACTCTCCAGCAGACTCGGACGACATTGTAGTCGTGCTGAACAATTTCAAGAGCAGAATCATTAAAGTCAAGGTCGGTTCACTTTCAATGCAGTGACGTCTTTCTGGTACAAAAGCACAGAAGCAGTGGCAGGAATCTGCCCTTCAGCACTGTTAGCTGGATAAATCCAGGATGGAAAGTTGGTGAGCAGAATCTCCAGACTGCTCAATTTCTCAGGTTTCTCATAAATTTTAACGAGAAGCAGAAACTGCAGTCTGAACTGAGCCATTTTGAGCTGAATAAATATGTAATTTGTGCAAAGATGAGTAAAGTAAAATCAGACTTTGAAGCGGTATTTGCATATGACAGATGTGCCCACGTGCCAGTGCATTTTTCAACTACAGACAAAAGCACATACACATTAAGCTTCTCTCACCTCTTTGTTTTTCACATTAAAAAGCCCATATTATAAGTTTTGGGTTTTAGTGGGTTTTATAGTGTTTTGTTCGTGTTCGTCTTCTCAAAAATTCTGAGAAGTTGCAAAAGTATGCTTCAAAATTGTCTTCCACCATTCAGCTACATCACTGTGAAACACATTTCCATAATGCCCACCAAACAGCTTGTTTGGCCCTTCCTCAAACAAAGAAGGAGCAGCTGCCTCACAGTCGACCTTTACTCCCTCGCTGTGCTTACTCTAAAGGTTAGCCACAAGCAACGCATGCCAGTTTTTGTAATGTTGGCTGCCAGAGTGAACAGTGTCTTCACTTCAGGTCTTGCTTATGCCCCTTGACCCAACACAACCCCAGCTTTGCCCCCTGTGTGGTAAATACAGTCTCATCTCCTAGGCAAAAATATAGGTAAAATCCAACTACGCTGTCAGCTTTTATTCTCTCAGGTTGTCGATCTGCTGTTGTGTCTATGAGTGGAGGTTTATGCAGGAGAGAGGTTTTCAACAATAGGTGTGGATGATGCTTTGTGTAGGTTGAATGCTAATTGGTTGACAAGTAGGCTGGAAGGGGAAGGGAGCGACAGGCACTTCATATTGTAATGTAAATACTCAACAATATTAGACGACTCCCTATGAGCAAGCACTTGGTGACAGTGGGAAGGAAAAAAACCCTTTAACAGGAAGTAACCTCTGGCAGAAGCAGGCGCTGAACCTGCCGTGACCGAGAGGGAAGATGCAGCATGAAAAGTACAGACAGTGACTATCTTGGAAACTTCATTGTTTATCACTTCAGCTCTTTGTTGTTAGCTCTTCTCTGTGGCTAATTGGTGAACCAACAACGGCACAAACAAGAGACTATACTTGTCTGTTGTCTACAATTCTATTTCCAAAATTTACGATAAAAAGATGAAAAGCTTTTGTGACTAAACTACTGTGAAAGTCTTTCATAAATATGACATCTGGCCCAGTATCCACCCCGTGTCTGCAGCTATGCTCCCAGAATCTTACTCGTGTTTTTGAAGGCAACATCGCCGCAGCAGCTTAGCATTAGCTTTGATAATGTGCCCAAAGAGCAAAGCTGTGTAAGAAAGCAATCACCTGAAGCACTTTAACTTAATATTTAGAGAATTACACTCTTGAACTCATGACAACATGTGAACATGCGATCTCGTGTGATCTTAAAGCCAATACAAAATTTAAGTCAGAGTAAAAACTCAACCACTAATGTTTTGTGTAAGTTTCAGTCCTGAATCAAAACCATGTCATATGATATTTGATTCATATTTTTAAACAGAATAATTGATTTTCTTCTTTTTTCCTCCCATAGTATGTTGTGACTGACTCAGTTATGATTGTGTGTTGATCAGGTCCAAAAGAAGCCAGACAAGTTCAGCGAGGAGCTGCTGAGTGATGGGACGGAGGAGAACGACACTGGTTTCTGGAATTCCCTGACCAGGTGCAGCTCAAAACAGTGATCTCATTTTTAATTTTCAAATGTTCAAAACTGTCAAATAATCGCTTTTCATTTTGTCTTTCAGAGGTTTCACGGGTGGAGGCAAGACTGAAGAGCCCAAGCAAGACAAGGACGATACGATCAACATCTTCTCTGTGGCCTCGGGGCATCTGTACGAGAGGTTCCTCAGGTGGGTGTCAGAGATGTGACCGGGCAAAGAAAGGGGATTGTTGTGTCAGCCAAAAATCCTTGAAAGCGAACATCCCTGCTTCTTCCTTATACTTTTGATTTTAGAGTCTTTTTCTTCCCAGTTCTGTTGCCACCAGTCTTTTTACTTTACTGTCCTCCTCTCTCTCAGGATCATGATGCTGTCAGTTCTAAAGCACACCAAAACTCCTGTCAAGTTCTGGTTCCTCAAGAACTACTTGTCTCCCACTTTTAAGGTAGGATTTTACTTTATTTTATTCAATTTTTTGCCTCTGGTGTTACTTTAAAACTCAGCTGGCATCTCGTCACTGATGTGGAAATCTTCTCCAATGGCTGCAGCTTTTTCTCTGTCCAACATCGATGTGAAGCTCAAGCAGAAACGTGCAGCAGGGATCGGATTACTCCCTGATTTTTCTTTTAAATATTCTTTAGTTTTTGTGTCTAAAAATAATTTGTGTGGGAGATACTGTTGGCTTCTGAAGGTGCTGCAGTTTAGTGGATAGGATGCTGAATGTATTGCATGTTTTAACACGAGTGTAACAACCTTTGCTTGCAGGAAAACAGAGAAACGTGGGATGTACTTAGTATTTCACTAGAAAACATGTTATTTGTTTAAAGCACAGTACACCCACGGTACAGTACTCTGACAGAATAGGACCAAAGGAGCATTTCTCTTATGTTCTCACCATAAAAGCAAACTAAACCTTCCTAACGCTGCTGAGTGCAGCTAGTGTGAAGAAATGTAACAACCACCTCACTGACGCTGTTTTCATACATGACCTCTGGACTATTGGGTCAGGAAGTTGTCTGAAGTTACTCACATGTGACACACAGCGGGCGGTGAACGTTTGAGAAGCACTAACTGGACATTTTTTGTGCCCACAAGGCGTCACACCTGAAACCCATTTGTTAGCGGTGAAACCACCGGAGTGTTATTGCATATCACTCTGAAGCTGACGGCTGATCCCTTGTGGAAGTTCCAGGCTCTGGTTGTCGGGTCATGTGTCAGTCACCGGTATCCTGCTCTCTCATTGGTTGTTGCCTCAATTGCTCGCCCGGAAGCTTAGAAAAGTTTGTCAGGTCCCGGCCATTGGGCATCGCCAGCGGTTATTTCACCCGGAGACGGTTTGAAATGTGAATTACACTTCTGTGTCAGATCTATCTAATGTGGTTTTGAAGTGACTGCACCAAACATTTATACTAGTCTTCAAAGATTTAAACCCATTCATAAACACTGAATCGAGCAGCTTGTGCTATTTCTGTAGCACGGCACAACAACAGCCTTCTTTCAATAAAAGAACCAAGCAGACGGCTGCAATAGGAAAAGAGAGATTATTTTTAAGTCAATATTGAGCCTGCTTTGAAGCAAAAACAGTAACAGCAAAGTGTAGAAAAAAATATTGTCATAATAAATGTGAATTCAACAAAAAGTAATTCAGTCAAAATTAAATACATCAAAAATATTAAATTGGTAGATCACTGTTACCATAAATAAGATTTAGAGTTAAAAATAAACATAAATAAATATATATAAACAATTTAAGAATAATAAAATCTGCTAAAATGTCCTAAAACTGAGTGTAATCATACTTATTTCACTTGAAAATTTCTATGAATGAGTTTCGTTCCTCAGTAGATGACTGCAGAATTTTATACAAACATGTGGCATTCACTTTACTTTTGATTTCTGCTGTCCTACAAAATCATCTGTCATGCCACATATTTCACTAATTTCTAGAAATCCTACGTAAACAACACAAAACTCAACATTTAGAGCAACTATTCAACCACAGAATGACTGAGTTTCATTTAGCTTACCACTCTTAGTTTCAATGTTACAGATGTAAGAGTTTTCTGAAATCCAGAAGAACAGTGAAGTTTGAAACGCTTTAGGCCATTACTGATTGGTCCGTGCAATAATGTCTCTAACTGTCACATAGCCTGATCTTTGCCGATTGGCTGGGAGCAGTTTGTGTCCTTCTACGACCTCATAGAGCGGCATAGCAAGGCCAGTTTTGCTGTCTATTGAAGTTACCGTGCTTGGTTTTTTTTGTTTTTTGGGGGGGGGTTGGTCTTACATTGTGTTTATTTAATTTTGCATTTTCGATATTTGAGTCCATTTTCATTAAATCTGTCAGGGGTCAGTTGTCGGTCAGCTGTCAGCCTGTTTATGAATTTAAACCTTAATTATTTATGGCCCCATATTGTCAAAGGGGAAAATTATGAGGTGTGCACATGCTGACAGCTCTGTTCCTGTGTGTCACCATCTTTCAGGAGTTTATCCCCCACATGGCGAAGGAATACGGCTTCCAGTACGAGCTGGTCCAGTATAAGTGGCCCCGCTGGTTACACCAGCAGACGGAGAAGCAGAGGATCATCTGGGGCTATAAGATCCTCTTCCTGGACGTGCTGTTCCCTCTGGCCGTCGACAAGATCCTGTTCGTGGATGCTGACCAGGTTCGCTCACATGTAGCTGTGCAAACACAGTCACTCATCTTGCATCTGTCCAAGTATTTGTTCTTTTACTATTCATTAAAGGAGGAAACTGTCAGCTTCAGAGAACCTGTTAAATATAATATTCCTCATGACTGCCATGAAGTGCTAAAAGGTTTGGAAGTAGTTTTATAGAAAAGTTTGGAAGTGCACACTCAGTTCTGCTCCACATGAGTTCCTAGACTCTTTTTATTTTATTTTTTTTACTGTTTTGTGCCAGCTAAGCTGTTCACACCTCCTCCTCTGCTTCAGATCGTGCGCACAGACCTGAAGGAGCTGCGTGACTTCGACCTGGAGGGAGCTCCGTACGGATACACTCCATTCTGCGAGAGCCGCAGGGAGATGGACGGATACCGCTTCTGGAAGTCCGGATACTGGGCGAGCCACCTCGCTGGACGCAAATACCACATCAGGTAGACGCTGATCGCTCAGCTCCAGTGTCGCAATCAAGTTTCAGCAGCATTTAACATCAACTATCTGCAAACATGCTTTCCTGCAACTTTCACGTGCTACCATCGTTTGCAGCGCGCTGTACATCGTCGATCTGAAGAAGTTCAGGAAAATAGCTGCAGGAGATCGACTCAGAGGACAGTACCAGGGGCTCAGCCAAGACCCCAACAGCCTTTCCAACCTCGACCAGGTCTGACGCTCTCTTCACTCACTGTCTACATTTGTGTTTTTATGTACACGTGACATCAGAGCCACGTGTTTTATGTAAAACAGCCATATGTTTTTAGATTGATTGAACACTCTTCTCCAGTTTTTCAGTGAAGACTTTAGAGCAGCCTCGCGTTAGTGTGCGTCTGTTCCTTGTCGGCGCTCGTGTTTACTCGTCGTGTTCTGCTCTGCTTCTGATTTCACGACAGCGCATCACTGGTTTTATGATTGCAGCATTGTTCAGCAGCTTTTACATTTCAGGCTCTGATGTCCTTGAGCACAGCGACAGGACAAACTGTAGTCTGTGATTGCAACTTGATTACTACGCAACGAAAGAAAACATAAAGACAGCCAACTGTGAAAGTACACAGGGGAAGCAGATGCTGCTTCTAATGCTTGTTTGTACATGATGGTTCAACCTTCATAACAATAGTTTTCCCTTCTCTGCTTTTAGTTAAGCTCTGCACTTTTTCTCACTGGTTTGTTTGTTTATATGATTTGATTTTTTCCAGGATCTTCCAAACAACATGATCCACCAGGTGCCCATAAAGTCTCTACCTCAGGAGTGGCTGTGGTGTGAGACCTGGTGTGATGACAGCTCCAAGAAGAGCGCCAAAACAATAGATCTGGTAAAAAAAAAAAACATGCTTCTTTTTATTAACTATTTTGTGTACAGTTTGACAGAGTTCCAGAGGATTGATGGCAGTTTTCTAAAGATTGTCATGTATCCTAACAGCCACTAGAGGGCAGGCAGGCTTAAGAATGAGTTCACATTAAAAATAAGACCACCTTCTTCCTCCACCACAGTGGATCATCTGCCTCCATCTCACCCTGTCCCTAGCATCCTCCTCAGTCACACAAACTCTCTGCCTGTCCTCCTCCTCTACATTCATGAAGCTTTCTCTTTTCCTCCTGCCTGGCAGTTTTATATTCAATATCTTTTGCCCAGAATATCCACTATCCCTCCTCTGCACATGTCCAAACCATCTCAGCCTTGCCATGAAGGTTTTAAATAGTTGTTTTATAGGTGGACAAAAATCAGTTTTGATGCTGCGTCCTGTTTTTGTTACCAAACCACATTATGTGAACTATGATATGAGCTGTTTTGTCTTTTTTCTCATTTTCCCAATATCAGTGCAACAACCCGATGACCAAAGAGCCCAAGCTGCAGGCTGCGGTGAGGATCGTGGCAGAGTGGACCGACTACGACCAGGAGATCAAACGGCTGCAGGCCAGAATCCAAGACAGAGCGAACCACATAGCGAAGCAGCAGGACACAGGTGCGCTTCGCTCGCGGAAACCGATACGCGCAGCTTTCCGCATTAATCACTCAGACTAACGTCTCTCTCCTCTGTCCTCTGCCAGATGCTCACACGGAGCTGTGAGGCGCTCGCTGCGATGAGGCTCTGAACTGGACTCTGTTTAAAGAGTCTGCTTCAGAACGACGCTCCTCTCCTGCCTCGGGGACTGCTGACAGACTGACCGACTGGTTGAAACAATGTCCAGTTTTTTGTTCTTTTATAGGTTTTGGTGACTGTGTGGGTGCAAACTGTGAGGATGTGTTTTGTGAAGCGAATCACGCATTTTTTTTTCTCCCTGTAATTGATGTCAGTCTGTTTGCACTGATTGGGATTCTGGTTCTGGCTTTTGTAGAAGCACAAAGGGAGGAGGACTTCAGAGAATGGTATTGCTGGTTCCTTTTGGTGTTTATTTGCTGTAGTCAAACATCTGGTGCTGGGAACACTTTGCATTCGCTCATTTGAAGCTGTTTGGTTTTTCTCTGGATTGCATAAAGATACAAGTTCATGTGAAGGCTGTGATTTTAAAGAAAACAAGGAGAAGCACTGTAAACTCTCACCCACAGGTGTTTGACCTGAAAATGAACATCAAAATCAGTAGGATTGTTGTCACTGTGACTCTCAGGTACAGATGTTGCAGCATAAAGTCAGAAGCAGATCAAAGTTATACTGTAAAGGGAAGAGAAGCCTTAAAAGTTTGGCTAAAGCAAAAGTGATTTCTGTTCTTTGGTAACATCGATGGATTTGTCATCTTCATCTTGTTTCGGCTGTCAGATATTTTTGTTAAATAAACTCCGATTAATGGGTGGTCCATTGTATTTTTGTTTACATGTGATTACTTGAACAATATTCTGCTTTAACTATTTAGGTCCTGTGCAGATTCTGCTAACCCTGGTGAGAAAGCTAGTTAGCAGCCAGATAAGTTCACTGCTGAAAAAGGAAACATTGGCTCACATGATAACAGCAAGTCCGTTAAACTTCAGGGATATCGTTCTGTCCTGGTAGGAAGCATGAACCACTGTGAGTCCATATCACCTGCTCTGGTGCAAATCAAAGTGACATCAGAGGCAACAACCAGACTGCTCCCGTATCCTTCGTGACTGCTTTTTCTCTAGTTTTGCTTTTTGCCTAGTGTCCTTGTCACATCTGGCAGCATGAGGCAGTACCTGCAGCCCATGCTTGCTGTCAAAATAAGCTTTGCTGTGTCTCCCAGCACATCCTCAAGAGTGTGGAGGAGCTGCTAGGAGACTGAACAGGGCCATAGAAGGACATCAACCCAGCAGCAGGACTTGTTTCTGCTCTTTTGTGCAAGGAGGAACAGGAGCACTGCCAGAGCCCTACAACATGACCTCCAGCAAGCTATTCATGTGCAGGCTCTCTGAATCAGAGTCCACGAGGGTGGTGTGAGGGCCTGACGTCCCTTTGTGGGACCTTTTCACCCCAGCACTGCACAGCTTGACAGGACACCAGAACTGGCCGGTCTGCCGCTGGGACTCCGTTCTCCCATGTGGAGAGCAGATTCACTCTGAGCCTGAAAGAGTGTGGAGAGGCTGGGCGAATGCTTCACTGCTTCCAACATCATCCAGCATGACAGGTTTGGCAGTGGGTTAGTGGTGATCTGGGGGATTCATATCCTTCAGTCACACAGACCTCTAGACTGTGCTGGCGTTACCAGGATGGCATCATCAGACTGATTATGTAGGCCAATGGCTAGACTGTGTAGGTAGTTCCTGGATGACAAAGTAGTGATGTCACTTCCCTGCACCAATCTGAATCCACATGAGAACTTATGAAGCATTTTGCACGAAACCAGCCTTTCTGAAAAACACCTAGGATTTTCAAATTTATCTCTTAAATTCATTTACTATGAGACTAAAGTTTCCACTGTGATTATGTCACAGCTAGAAGTGTAATGAAGACAGTATGGATATTAACAGTGTACTTTTTTTGCATATAAGACTGGGAAATGACCCCTCTCACACATGTAGCATGTCGTGATGGTTCTTGTTCTCACATCATGCACAGCTGTGAGTTTCTTAAGAACAGATCTGATCCTGATGGCAACATCTGGATTTGCCACCACAATGCCTGTTTAATATTACAGATCTAATTTTTCCAGAGCAGCGATTCATACTGTGATCTCTTTGCACATCACTGCTGGTCTCTTCCTTTCCCCCGTTGTTTACTCTCATCTTACCAACCATCAGCATCTCCATACTCTCTAAAGTGTAACTCTCTTGGTGCAGGGCATCCCATTTCTGCCCTCGACACAAAAAACCTGTTACTGGAAGGTTTCAGACTTTTATTGTGATCCATTTGAAAAAAGGTTTTACAAAAAGGTAACATTCAATTTTTACACCAATTCTTTAAAAAAAACAAAAATCACTTAAAATAAGGTTTTGATACAACAAAATTCAGTTAACTAATGGCTTCTATGAACAATGTGAAAATAAGATAATATACATGTAAATGAATGCTACAAAGATGAGGACAAACAAAGGGATTACATCAATTAAAATAAAAAATAAAAACACACAAACAATGGCATGATTGTTTTGCTTTTTCACTTGAGTGACATCTGGCCAGAATTACCAACAGAGCGGTTATTGCAAAACGAATCCCACAGCGTGTGGCGTGCAACTGGAATGTGATGACACAAAAACAAGCAGGAAAAAAAAAAAGTAGAACCGCCCTTAATGGAGCGGATTTGATGCATCCGTTTTCTTCACATGGCAACACTGGTGTGTGCAGACTCCTCCTGCAGCCAACAAACAATAACCCAGAACGCTTTAAAACCTATGATTCCCATCATCGTGTGGCTTCAACAGAGACGACACCCAGACCAGCAAAGAGACGTGGAGAACTGAAACAACGAGAATTAACGCCCCCCCCCAAAAAAGGAAAAAAAAAAAGATGTGGTGTTTCTTTAAATGTTGACAAGCACAGCGGACGGCGTGCTCATGAAAACAGATGCTGAAAGAAGTTGCTTGCATCTGTTTCCCCCTCCCCTCCCCTCGTCCTTGAGGCAAAAACGCAAACTTCAAACCGGTTAATGGTGGCACTGTCATCTTAACCTGACCAGCCAGCTGCGCCCGTGCTCGGCGTCGAGCAGCGCGCGGCGTGACATCAGCACCGCTGCCCTGACTGGGCTGGAAAATAACCTGATTTGCAGTCTTACTAAAGTCTGTAACGCCAAACGCGAAGCCCGTGTGAGCAGCTGGTTACCTGTAGCACGACGACAGTGAAGGGATGGTACCAGACTCTGAGGTGCTGGATGTTTTTTACTCTCAGGAAAAAAGCGAATCAGCACATTTCCAAAAAACATTTAAAAACTACTTTAAAAAAACGAAACAAAACAAAAACAAATCAAGGCAGCGGTGTGGACGCCGCGCCGCTTCAAACAGGGCGCTCAGATTTGTCACGACTCTCCCCGAGAGTTTCCACGGCTTCCTTTTCCCTCGGTCCGATTTCACAAACACATTTACCCCCGTTACAGTTACATCATCTGCAAAGCTTTTTCTTTAAAAACAAACAAAAAACCAACATGCACCTCCAGCATTTTATACAAGAGTATAATACAAAATAAGGCATTTCATCGTGTTGAGTATTCATGTCGTGTTTTGAGTGTTAATGTGTGTTTTCGTGTGTGTTTTCGTGTGTGTGTGAGCGTGTGTACATAGCAAACACATTTTAATGTTATTTCTTTTTGCCCGCCTATAAAAAGACTGCAAAAAACAAACATAAAGTCAAGATAACTCTTACTTAAAATATATATATTTGTCATATACATTTAGGTATATATTCATATGTAAAAAAAAAAAAAAAAAAGGAAAAAAAAAAGGGGGGGGAAGAGGGGAAGAGAAAAGCCCAAGAGGTCCCTTTTGATAGGCCAGTTCTCAAAAAGCCACCTCACCACATCAACCCCCACCCACCCCCTCATTCCATGACCTCGCTGGGCGCCACTGTGACCAGCTGCAAGGGGATCTCCTGATTGGCTACAAGGTCGTGCGCATTGGTGGCCTGGAGGATGAGCGTTGTTCCGTCCGTGGTGATGACGGCGTCGGAGGTGGGTGGAGACGTGGAGGGGGGCACCCCGCCTTTTTTATTCTGGTGAGTCTTTATGTGCTTGGCCAGGTGGTCGCTCCGCATGAACCTCTTGGAGCACTCTGAGCACACAAACTTCTTCTCCCCTGCAGGGTCCAACAAGCACACATCAGTGGCGAGGCACATTTTTGTCTGCAAATAACTGAACTGGAGCATTTGGAGACTTTGTCGCTTGTTTCTAGCATCAGATCCTTCACTTAGCACTTGTAAAAGCACCTGCAGTGGGGACGGCTCCCTCGAGCCTACTCAGGACCCCATTTTAAGCATTTCCTCACTCTTCTTAGTGTAACTGTTAAATAGTTTTCAGCATCATATTAATTTAGAGTCATAACATTTTAGGGCTTTTACCTCACAATATAAAGCGTGTTGAGATGAATCTTGATTTTGAGCAAATAAAAGAAAGAAAAACATCCCTACAGCATGATGATGACACTGCACACTGGACAACAGGGATGCCTTTAATGAGTTGCCTTACCTCACTAAGATGCTACAGAGCAACTTTATTGCAACACAACTTGATTTGCAGCCCTTGTCGAGGTCATGTGACCTTTCCTCTCTTCCATACATCTTAAAAAATATGTGATGTTGAAACCATAAATCTCTAATCTGATTCTACACTGAACTTACATCTCCTCAAAGGAAGTGTGGATCTCACTCACCGTGACCACTGGATTCTTGGTGGCCCACGTGAGCAAGATCCTACTCAGATTCACTTGACATCACCTGGATGAGCAGGTGACCATATGCCCCAAGGCTCAATGCAAAATCTGGGATCAGATCCTTTCCTGTCGCTCTCCCCCAACTTTCCTCTCTGAAAAAAAACTTTACTCTCCTCTCTGAAAATAGCTAAAACGCCCCCTAATTGAATAATTAAAACTTGTCCCATGCCTGCCCCTAAAGAGCCAATCAACATCTAAACGGGAAAAGTATGAAACAACACACTTTACTGGTGCTTCTGTCCTGGTGACCACTGAAATTAAACTTTGGTTTCCTCCTTCACCGACTTAGAGGGTTTTCAAAATAAGAGCCAAAAAGGAACCCAAAGGCTTTACCAAGATAGCAAGACTGAGCAGCTACACCTCTACATTAATACTGCTGGAAGACTGTTGATGGATGTCATTAATGATTTATTAATGACAGACGGTCACATATTGCATCATTGTGAGAGAAATGTGATCGCAGTGATGGGGTCAGATTTCTAAAGAAATCAGAGCCTGACTCTAGTTGTCGTTTAACCCAAAGTATCAATTAAGGACAAGCACACATCACAAGTTTGTCATCACAGCCCCCGTCTACATCTCAGGCTTTATCACAGAACGGCAGCCTTGTTAAAATGATTTAATAATAATACTTCGTGCTGAGTTGATATTATCTCCTACTTAACTGCACAGATGAACAATGATGTAATTTCAAGTGTTTATTAGCTGATTAAATTCATTTCAGCTACAAATAAAATAAAACTGATATCGCTGATGATCTGCTGTGAAGTGTCGGTTTCTCACTTTTTTTTCCTTTGCATTTCACACCTCTTTGCTGAACATTGCGTTTGCGATCGCAAACAAAAGCTCTGGACAGCAGCAGCAGCAGACATAAAAACATTTTGTAACTGTAACATTGTAACGGCAACGTGATCCCCACATGAGCTCCTACCATAAAACTGTTACTTTGTTGTTATTCTTTTTTTTTTTCAATTTCAAAACAAAAAGCGTGTCGATAGGTGATCTCACCTGTGTGCGTCCTCCTGTGTCTCTGCAGCTCGTCGCTCCTGGTGAATCTCTTCCCACAGAACATCCAGTTGCAGACGAAGGGTCTCTCACCGCTATGCCAGCGCAGGTGAGCTCGGAGGTGGGATGTCTTCCCGTAAACCTTGCCGCAGCCGGCGATGTGGCAGATGTGCTGCTTCTTCTTCCCCATACCTGAACCCCTGTGGAAACGAGGGAGAGTGAAGATAAAAGGGATCGGCAGAAGTGAAGTGCTTCCATTTTCCAAACTTTTCATTTACTCGTTCCTTTTTTTGTTCTGCTGGTAAAAGGTGAGCTCAGCACCTACACCTCCTGTTATCCGTGGCTTGTGTGTGTGTTTTCAGAGGCCTACCTTCCTCCGGACTCTTTGCAGTTGGGGCAGGTGCAGGCGACTCTGCGGAGCCTTTTGCCCTCCCCGCTTGGCGTCTCCATGTCCTCGTCTCCCATCTGAACACGCAGGTTGTTCAGGTCACTGGGGTTCAGCGTGGAATCCCCGCTCAGCTGCCACTCCTCAGAGTCTGGCTCTTCCTTTATCTGGATACCTGAGCAGAGGAAAACAGAATGCAAGAGGGAGATTTAAGAAACTGTAAGGGATTAACTAAATGAATGAAATGAAGAGTGATTTATGCGTGGCTGTACCTGCTGGACTGTTTGCATCCTCTCCCTGTGAGTACTGGACCCCAGTTTGTGTTACAGAGTTAACTGTGACTGTTTGGAGGTTGGGCAGGCTGACCTGGCCTGTCTGGCCCAGGGGAAGGGTCTGGACTGGGGCTAAAGTCAACTGTTGGGCCTGGCCCTGACCCTGGGGCAGCTGAAGTCCTTGGAGTGACTGGACACCCTGAACCTAAGAGAGAAAACAGATGTTTTTAGGAAAGTAAGCTCACCTGAAAGAGCAAAACATCCCCCTTGAACTTACCTGGAAGGTCTGCCACTGGATCTGTCCGGTAGCAGTGACAGTTTGGGCCTGGATGAGAAAGGTCCCAGGGTTGACCAGCTGCACGCTCTGTAGAGTCTGACCTGCTGCTGCAGTCAGGTCCTGACCCTGAGCCACCTGGGCTACCTGGGCCTGACTGTCCCCAGACAGCTGCAAGATGGGCTGTGAGATAGTGGTGGCATTGGAGGATGACACCTGCAGAAAGAAATTACAAGTAGAATTCATACGTTTCCTTTTTTTTTTTTTTGAATGCAGTACTTTCTGCAGTGGAGAAACTGCACATTACCGCTTTATGTAAAGGCCCAAATAACACAAGTGCATGAAAAAAATTAACCAAACCTATTATCAGCAGTGCGCTTTTAGGCCCTTTTGCTTTGTATCATGTGCAGATGCCTTCTTGTCAATCACATCTACTAGAAATAATCCCCCCAAAATTTTAAAAAGACGGATGTGAGATGCACTGCAGCGCTCTGATCTAAAGTAGAACTGATGAAAGTACACAAAGCTACATTTTTATGACCTTACAAACCAAAGAACTGCATTTTTCGAGTGAAAAGAAAGTGGAGGAACCATCAGCAGGAAGAACAGGAAAACTGTGATCAGT